>NC_056730.1:1058866277-1058941277 GCF_019279795.1 Protopterus annectens | reverse complement strand
AACATTTCTTACCTTTTAAATTGCCTTCTGCTTAACGCAGGTGAAAATTTGCTGTCTGATATTGCTTTTTGAAGAGAACTGCATTGTTCTTTACATACATTGTACAATAGAAAATATATTCACCTAAGAGGTGTGTGTGTGTGTGTGTGTGTGTGTGTGTGTGTGTGTGTGTGTGTGTGTGTGTGTGTATGTTTAAGCCAAGCTTGCTGGAATGTAGACATTAAAAAGAAAGAAATATATGACGTGTACTTGAATATACAAAAGTGGTACTTTTTTACAGTACTGAATCTTACTAGACGCTGTCTGTGTTAATGTGTATGAGACTTATAAATGATATAAATGAAAAGCACATTTTCTTGAGTAGTGAACTGTTAGCATTTTGGAACTGGTACACCAATAAGAAAAGTTGACCTGCATTCAGCTAAAGGACAGTGCAAACATATATTCTTTATTGGTGTTATGTAGAGTCTTGCATTCAAATTGTTATGTGGTAAAAGTGCTTTACCAAAACTGTGGTGGCATTTTGTGAAACTTAGAGTTAGGTAAGTTGCTGCTTCTAAAGTCCATACCATCTGCCAACGCAAAGGGGTTTCTTGCTCTGCAATGAAAGATAGAAAATTGTGCATCTCTGGTGAAACTGATTGTAGCTTGTTTTGTTCTGAAAAATGACAGGTAAAATAGATAAATAAAACAATAGATGTGCAATAAAATGTGTGGTAAATTGTTTTCAAACAATGCATGTGGAATAAAAAGGTGTGTGGTAAAATAGCTGTACCAAAACTCTGATGATACTTTGTCAAACTAAAGGTTGTCTAGGGTGCTACTTTGAAAATTCAAACCTTCTGACAAGTAAAATGGAGACAATTAATTAGTAAAATAAATAGAACATATGCAAGTCTGGTGAAATTGATTGTGAATTGCCTATATTAAACTGAGAGACAGAAGAGACAATAAAATATATGTAATGCTATCATGGAAGGCAAACAGATATTTAGGTCTGATGAGATAAAGCAATGCAGGTTCACAAAAAATAGTTTTTAGGCAAATAAGTCTGGTCACAACAGTACTGTGGCACAGCAGAATAGGGATGCTTTGAAGCAGGATATGGCTGACAGCTAGGAACAAAAGGATGTTTTGCAGCCTGGTGTTGCAGCTGTTCAAAGTGAAACCTTATTCAAAAGAGAGGGATAGAGAGATGATTCTGGCTTTAAGTGTTCAAGATGAACTGAAACAAATGATATTGCTGGGTAGAAAGTACAATTGTGTACACTTACCATAAATGTAGATGTTCGAGTGTATTCACTGTTGCAGTCATCACCTGTGGGTTATCCCTGCCGTGGTAGTCCTTGGCTGGCCTGAATATCAGAGTCAGTGTTTTTCTGCATTAGCTGCTGTCGCTTGCAGACTGACGTCAGATCATCAGTGCAATAAAGCAAGGCAGCTGACGCCATTACATCAGTTTTTCTTGCCCTAATCAGTCAGAAGCCCCAGGAAATATGGCAAAGTGGTCCTGGTGGTTAACAACCACCCCAAGAAGCTTATGTCTCCCTAATGAAAGAGGATATAAGGGGGAAGGAGGGAGGGAAACCAGGACTGCAACAGTGAATACACTCGAACATCTTCATTTATGATAAGGCTACACAACTGTACTATGTTCTTCATGTTTCACAGTTGCAGTCATCACCTGTGGGAGGATTCCCAAAGTTGGAGGAGAGGGGTGGAAGGATTAGTTAGAGACCAAGGCATGGGTAATCAAGCCCTCCAGAACTGCAGAGGCAAACCCTGCTCTAGCCGTAGAGAAAATGCTTTGCAAAGGTATGGACCGAGGTAAAGGTGGCTGCTTCTAAGATGTCCCTGGTGGGAACTCCTCTGAGGAATCCTGTAGAAGTGGAGGCTGCCATAGTGAAATGAGTATGAATAGACTTATGGAGGAGGTTTCTCATGACATCTGTAGCAGAAATGGATACAGTGTGATATCCATTTGGAAATAGTCTGCTTGGAAATGGGCTTCCCCTCTACCCCTTGGGCAAAACTGACAAGAAGTCGGTCCATTTTTCTGAAAGGTTTAGTACAGTCCAGGTAGTATCTGAGCTGTCTGTGCACATCTAGAGAGTGCAGAATTATTTATCCCTTGTTTTGAGGGTTAGGGAAGAAGGTGGGCAGGTGAATAGCCTGGTTGAGAGTCACATTAGATGCTACCTTGGGCATAAAGGAGTGGTTAGTCCTAAGAGAAATTCTATCTCCATGGAAAATGATGAAGGGCTCAATGGCCATCAGTGCCTGAAGTTCAGAAACCCTTCTGGCTGAGGTGAAAGCTAGCAACAAAGCAGTCTTCCAGGAGAGGTATTTTAGTACTGCTGAAGCAGCAGGTTTGAAGGGTGGTAAGGTTAATTTTTCCAAAACATAATTTAGGTCCCAAGCTGGAGTGGGTGGCATTCTGGGAGGTCTGATATTCGAAGCCCCTCTGAGGAAATGTTTAATCAAAGGATGGTCTGTATTAAAATGAGCTGAAATGGCTGAGGCGTGGATTTTAACAGAAGAGAAGGAGGGGCCAGTATTGAGTAATTTCACTAGATAATCCAGGATAAGACGGACAGACGGTTGTGAGGAACTGACCACACTGGACTGGCTCCAGGAGCAGAATCTTTTCCATTTCCCTGTGTAAGATTTTCTGGTTCTGGGCCTTCTGGCCTCTGTGATAATGTCTAGGACCTGCTTGCTTAGCAATAGCCCCTTGCTTACCTTGGGAGTATCAGCCATGCTGATAGTTTGAGAGTCTGCAAATCTGGGTGCAACATTTCCCCCCCCCCCTGCTTGAGTCAAGAGGTTTGGGATCTGGGAAAGCTGCCAGGGAGGCTGTGGTGTCAGGTTGCGCATCAAGGTATACCAATGCTGTCTGGGCCAATCTGGAGCAATGAGGATGGTCCTGGGTCCCTCCTCCCTTATTTTGATGAGTACCTTAGGAATAAAAGGCAGAGGGGGGAATGCATACATGAAGAGATATTCGAGAGGAAGATCAATGCATCCACCTTCCATGCTAGGTGGTGATACTCCCTGGTACAGAATTTCTTTAGCTGGTGGTTGAGGTGCAAAGCAAAGAGATCCACCTCTGGACTTCCCCAGACTTGAGTGACTTCCAAAAAAACTTTTTGTGGAGCTGCCATTTGTGGGGGTCCAGTAAGTGCCTTCTTAAGTGGTCTGTCAGGGTGTAGTTGATCCCTGGCAGGTATTGGGCTATTAAGTGTAATCCCATGGAGGAGGCAGTCAACCAGAGGTTCATGGCTAGCCTGCACAGAGGGTAAGACTTGTGCCCCTCCCTACTTATTGATGTGCCACATTACTGTGGTGTTGTCTATTTTGATAAGGAGAACACCTGGCCTGAGATGGGGTTGGAAGGATGTCAGAGCCTTTTGTACTGCCATAATTTCCTTCTGGTTGATATGTAAGGGAAGGTGATAGGAATCCCAAAGACCTTGGGTGCACCTGTCTGTGGTGTTGGTGGTGATGGTTTGCCCAGTAGGGTAGAGGATGAAGGGGGTACCCTGGTTCTTGGCACAGGTCCCTGCCCACCAGAGAAACCTGGCCCTTATACAATGCATCAGAGGGAGAGAGGTCTCTGGAGGCTGTGAGTGTTGACACCAAAGGTTCTTTAGATACCACTGAAGTTTCATCATGTGAAGTCTGGCCATAGGAATTAGAAGGATGCAAGATGCCATGTACCCTAAGGCTTGCAGGAACTTCCTCACTATGAGGTGACTTTTGGATGCCAGCTGGATAAAGTAGAGAGGCAGGAAGCTCTGCTTTTCTGGGGACAGGAAGGCCATTTGGGATGTTGTGATAATGTCCTGCAGTGCTCCCAGGAAAATGATCCTCCTGGAAGGAGTTTGCTTTGATTTCTTCTCATTGATGGTAAACCCCAAGGAAGTTAGGAGGATGAAAGCACCTGTCTGCAAAAAGAGCTCTACGACAGATGGTTCTTGGGTTGAAGAGGGCACAGTACCGGCAACAGGCATGTCATGGTCTGGGCCTAAACAAGTGACTCAGTATGAATGGAAGTCTTGATGTGGAATCTGCTTTCCACAGGCAAGACAATTGTTAACTGTTTTGGACATCGGTTAGTGAAAGAAAAAGAGATCCCCAACGGGTTACTTAGCTTTAGATGTTTACAGCTGTGATCTGGTAGCAACCGACCAGCACACTTGCAAACTGCTTCTGCTATGGGTTCCACAACAAAAAAGACTGATGTAATGGCTTCAGCTGCCTTGCTTTATAGCACTGACAACCTGACATCAGTCTACAAGCGACAGCAGCTGATGCAGAAAAACATTGACTCTGGTATTTGGGCCCGTTGAGGGTTACAACAGCAGGGATAACCCACAGGTGATGACTGCAACAGTGAAACATGAAGAACATTCTTGGTTCTTCTTTCCATGGTGTCATTAAGAAACCACTCATATAGAAAAGACAAAGGAACTTGTTACAGGACATTTACAACATAGGGCTAACTCAGAACAAGGGAAAGTAAGTGACATAGTCTCCCCATGCTGTACAGCTGTACAAGGTGAACTTAGATCATTAACTGAGAGTGTAAAAATATGAAAGCAACCAGGGGATACTGTTTTAAGCAGGGGGAATTGATAGCAATGTTGGAACAGCTGGATTCTGAAAGTGAAAAAAATGAAAATGTTTTACAAGGATGTTGGCTGATGTTAACCAACAAAAGAAATGCCAAAATAAAATAGACAAACTGACGACTTATTCAAACAGCCTTCTAAACTTTTTGCATAAGCTGGAATTGGAACAGTGAAACCTAAACAAAATATAAAAGCGTTAAGTCAAGTGACATCACAAGCCAAAAGGAAAACACAACAAAGTGACCTGGTAATGGAACTTGAAAGAAAAAAACGACAAGTCATTTTCAGAGCCAAATTGATATTGTGCATTTAGAGAGTAAAAAAGCAAATTTAGCAAGCGCTACAAAAGGTTAAACAGTGCCCTGCCTGACCTAGAAGTTGTGTCAAAATGCACAAGCAGAGATTAAGTTACTAAAGGTTCAACTCCAACACACTGAGAACAAAGACAAGTGCTATATGCATGCATTTCTCTGGTGCAGTTTACTAAAGCTCTGACCGTGACCCAGATGAACTACATTTGAGTAATGTCTCAGGCTCTACAACAGCTGGGTTATAGGGTGGGATAGTTGCAGCTTTTTACAAGCACATTTTACCATAGGAGGTACTGAGTGGATCCTCAGCTTTTGTCTGTTTTGTTACAAGATAGAGTGCAGTCCTGATAGCAAGACTATGATTAAGGAAGAGATGTGGGTATGGTTATCCAAGCCTCAGTCCTGATAGCTCTTATAGGGCACGTGGATTTTCTTGAGAATGTTGTAAGTTCCAGTGGTGATGTAGGTGCTTATATCCCCTCCAGGGGGGTGAATTACAAACTTGCACAATCTCCTCATAGCTTCATCATTATGATTGTGCCACAGACTGGTCTCACCCAGTCTGAGATTAAATGGGCTCTTGTGGCTCTTGCAGCAGAGATGAAAGATGTGCACTGCAACGCTCACCCTAATAGGGAACAAATGGGAAGCAGCTTGATGTTAGACAAGCATGGAGGCAGAAAAAATGCATATATTTTAAAAAAACTGTATACAGACATTGGCCTCACATTAATGAAGTGGTCTAGTTTATAAAGCATAAGAAATCTAAAAATGTAAATGAAAGGAAACAATTGCCACTGATTCCTGATGACCTGGAAAAGGTTATACGAAGAGCACTATAGAAATGCAATATTGTGACTTAAATGTATTTAGTGAGGACACCAATGATCCAGAATAAAAACACAAAAAGAATGAATGTCTTATTAATATGCTATCAGATGGAAAGAGAAAGGTGTGCTGCAAAACAGATGAACAGTGTGATACTATTCTCAAGGTAACCACTAAGTGTAAAACTACAGAGGCTGAAAATAGACTCCAAAGCAAATATTCAGAGGAAGCCAACAGAAAATTAAAACAATGTCTGTCAATACATGCTGACAAGATGCAAGAAAGTCAAACTGCTTTAGCAATCCAAAAGTAATTCCCTTGAACAAAAGGAAGACACACTCACACTAACTTTCTGAAGCTGAAAGAGGTGAGAAGTAAAGAGAACAACAGTAGGGGCACCAGAGTTTACAAGCCAAAGAAACAGCCAAACATAAATCTACTAAAAGCAAGGCTAGTGTGCTTTGTGTGACAAAACAGTTGCAGAACCTAAAGCTGCACAAACAGACCCAAATCAAACCAGGAGTATGTAGAGTGTCTCAAATACATTTCATATATTAAGTATAATCCTGCCATGGACTCTAAACCATCAGAATCAACACATATGTTGGATGCAAAAGAACACTTAGTAGGAGAGGTACAATTAATGCTACTGCGAAATCTAATCAAAGGTCTTGAATGAAAACTGAGAAGATATTAAAAGGTATGCAAAGAAACAGCATTTCTGCATCAAACATCAAACCTTATGTAAATTAGCATGTGAGGTGCCTCTGTGGAGGACTCTGATGTGCAGCTACAATTTACGAGGGTAATCCTTACAACAGATGATGACAGAGTAGAACCCATGGAATTGGCACACCTGAAGAAAGGTTTTTATATTACAAATAGATGAGACCTGTCAAATGATTCATATAACACTCTATATGACATTACCAACAGAAACAAAGCTGATGACTTTGTTCTGAGCTTCCTAATGAAAGCATTCACTGACCTGTAGACCTAGAAAGAGGTAAAAAGAACTGGAAATGAAGTGAAGGGATTAAAATACCATACCTGTTCCAAGATTGGATATGCTGTTTGACAATGTCTGAACTGGTGGAAGCATCCTCTACCATTGAAGTCATGGGCCATATAGAGATGGATATGTCTAATTTATATTGCACATTTCTCTATGGCTGAGCTGGGGAGTATTGTGTGGTATAGTGCCCCCTAGCAATCACTGCAAATTGTGTGGAACTTCAGTATTCAGGCATGGCATTCTAAGCAGAAGATACCACACACCTGGCTTAAATGGAGTAGGCCACATTCCCTCTTATAAAAGGAAGGAATAGAAATAGATAAGCAGAAGAACTTACTTCTCAGGTCTCTATCAGTTCATCGAAGATTAATTTCAGTGAACCTGACTTCATTGACCCCAAACCACCAAATTTCACTTCTGTGAATGTTCACATTGGAAAAAGATTTCACCAGGGAAGAAAGCACTTGGCCAACAACATGATGGAACACACACCCAAGTATGTCAAACTCACTCAAGTGGAACTCTGCACTGCCACACCCCCCAACTATATATACCAACTCTGAGATCGCACTACAGTGAGGAAAAGGGCAAAGTTGTGCTGTTGGCCACCTGCTTCCTTTCCCTACTTAAATTTTGGGGGATGTAAATGGTCATGGAAATAAAATTCAAGTTTGGTGGTTTGGGGTCAATGAAGTCAGGTTCGCTGAAATGAATCTTCGAAGAACTGATATAGATTCCTTGCCTGTCATATCAAGAAAGGTTTGTGACTATCAGTGGAAAATCCTTGGAAGTCTTAACTCAAAACATTGATCAAAACAAGCAGTGAAACATATACAGCCTATCTGCAGATATTCAGACAGTGCTAGGGTCCTGCTTAAAGGAATATCAGGAATTGTAATGAGCTTATACATGCAAGCACACACACACACACACACACACACACACACACACACACACACACACACACACACACACACACACACACACACACACACATGCATACTGTAAAAGCAGAGCAGATTTGTTTACACATTTAGAACAAATAAAATGTGCATTTTCTTTCCTTCCCACCCATTAGTAAAATACAGACTATAATTCACCAAAAACACAAGCCAGTAAAGTTATTCATTCATTCATTCATTCATTCATTCATTCATTCATTCATTCATTCATTTACTCACTCATAGTATTTTCTGAATACATCAGTGAATGATTTTGTTTCATCCATAATTACTTATTAAAAATATTCCATTTTCCTCTGTCTTGCCATTCTGCCATATACACTTCCACCTTGCCATTCCCACAACCATTATGACATGCCATTGATCACTACAAGAAACATAAAAACTATATTGAGAAATACTGATTAGTTCACAAACTGGTAGAATTTAAAGGCTGGCAAACTGAGCAACTCACTTCTTCATTGGTTATACCTATATATATATGTGTGTGACCTTCCAACATACTCGTACACCTCATTGAGCATGTCTGCAAGCACAACTCTTCAAGGCTGCGAGATGTGGAACCAAGACAAAGCAATGAATCATAAAGAGGTGCAACCTGATAACTGTGAACAACCTGTATTTTCTATACCGAAAGGAAGCATTGTCTTCTAGTGCTTCTTATCGGGTCCTACCCTCCCTGCTGAATTTTTCACTCAATTCCCTGAAAACATTAAGGAGGCCTATACTGTCGGCACCCAAGAAGCACCCCAGCAACCATCCAAGTGATTGTCAACTGGTTAGCTGCTAATGTGTTAACCTTTGCTGTATGTCCACTTTTTTGCTATTTTTAGCCTAATAGTTTCCTAAGGTGAGCAGCACACTCGCGGACCCATCCTTGGTTGTCCTCCCCCACCCTTATATACTAGCATTTGCTACAGTTTCCCTCTCCCTCTATCTCTAATCAAACTGCTATACTCCTTATAGCCCCTGCTTGTCTACAATCCCCGAGGTTTCCTACCCTAAATAACAGTACATTTACTGCCTTCTCTATCCTTGGTTATCCTTCTTTTCTCCACTTATGCTCTCAGGTTATTGTGAGTAGCTCTTCTATTTCCCCCTCTCACCTTTTGTCTTACCCCTTGTGACTTTATCTGGTCCCTATCTTTCTTCCTGTATAACTACTTCTCCCAGCGACTACATTCTTACAGCTTGTTGTTGCTTAACTCCAAGCTCCTAGCGTTGTTCTTTTTTTCTTACCTGTACCCCCTTAACTCTAATGTGAAGCCTATTTCTCTTTTGTTCTTTTCCCTGCTACAAAAGTTACCTCCAATCTCACTTTTTTCTCTCTCCTTACTCTTACATTCTCATTATACTCTCTCTTTACAAACTAAGTGGTGTCTCAATTCCTCAGCTGGACTGATTGCCTACGCTCTCTCTCCCCTCTGACTGTTTCTGCCCCGCTTCGCTCCCCTCCCTACCCCCTTATCCCACCCACCCCACGCACCTCTACCCTTATACCTCACAGTCCACACCCCCTTCTTAACACACCTATCAGGTACTACTACCTCATTTGTAACTCTTCCCTCATAATTCTTTCCAATTCCCTCCCCACACTTCTTATCTCCCATCCCTCTTATACACTGACCTATCCAGTAACTCTTACCTCCTAGCCTCCTCCTCCTATAAGATATATCTACTCCACCCTTTACCACTTTAATCTCTTCCCCTCCTCCTCTCACCATGTCTCTAACCACTACCACTTCTACTTCCAAAACCGCTATAGCAAAAAATATCTTAACTAAACTAGTAGCCCTGATAATTGTTTCTCTATTATTCACACTTCCTTACCTCTTGACTTCCTATGAAATAAAACTTAATTACCACCTTACAACCATTTCAAAGCAAACTGCATCTGAACTCATATCCCTAAACTATAACCACTCTAACATTACTTCTACCTCCTCCTACCTTCTAGCCAAATATCATAGACTATCCCACACCAAATGTAATAATCTCATGTCAAGGAAACTAAAGGACAAACTTAACCTAACAATTAAACCACACTCAGTACACAAGCCCACTATCCTGACAGATGGTGATATACACCCAAACCCTGGTCCTTTAAACATCCCTACCAAAGAAACCACAATAATCTCTAACTCACCCCTTCCACTACCAATCTCTAACTCTAACACTTTACTTTTAGGACACCTTAATATTCAAAGTGTCAACAACAAAATTACTCAACTTCACTCTCTTTTGCAATGTCACTCTTTTGACATCCTCTGTTTAACAGAAACCTGGTTAAAACCCTACACTAAAGATACTGAAATCATTCCCCCAGGCTACAACATCCTTCGATTAGACCGCAATACTCGTAAGGGCGGAGGAGTAGCTCTCATTTTTAAAACCGGACTTAATATTTCCGCAATACCCTATAACCCCCCTGAAAACACCAACACTGAACTCCTCATAACTAAGCTACAACTTAACCCTAATAAAGCCATCTACATTATCTGTACATACCTTCCACCTGGTAATAACTCCACAAATATAGAAAGTATTCTTAGTTGGGCTTCAACCAATCACCCACAAGAAACTATAATACTTGGAGACTTTAACCTTGATTGGTTCTCAGTTAATTCTAACAACCCAGCCTCTCATATTAATCTCCATGGCTTTACCCAAACTATAAACACCACCACTAGAACTAATAAAACCAACAATAAAGAAAGTATACTTGATTGGATCCTGGTTAACAAACCCCAACTAAATTACCTAGCAGGAACCCTGCCTGATGATATCAGTGACCATAACTTAACCTATATCATTAGGCAAAAGAATATCACTACAAACACCCCTTCAGTCAGGACTGTGCGCAGTAATAAACATTTTAACCCCACTCTATTTAAAACTGAGCTAAATGCATGTGACTGGAATCCACTAAAAACTCTTCCCCTTAATGAAGCAGTTCAATACTTTAATACCAAATTCTTAACAATCTTAGATAGCCATGCTCCAAAACGGATTATCAGAATAAAAGCTAAACCAGCCCCCTGGCTATCAAAAGAAACAAGACAGAAAATATTACTCAGAAACAAACACTGGCTAAAATGGAGAACAAGTAAACTACCCTCAGATCATCAAACCTTTAGACACCTAAGAAACAATACCAAAAAAGCTATTCTTTCTGATAAAAACATTACTATTGTAACCTCCAGCAATCTAATCATAATAATCCCCAAAAATTCTGGGCAACATTAAACAAACTTCTTCACCCTGGACAAACTTCCACTCCCTCCCCCTTGGGATCGGACAAAATTTCTTCCCTTGAAACTGCCAATACTTTCAACTCCTTTTTCACTGATACTATCAACTCACTAGCCTCTCACCTTTCTTCTGATAACTCTAATGTTCCTCAACTTGCCTCCTCTAATCTTCCAAATTTTTCTATACAGCCCACCTCTACTACCTTCATCCTAAAATGTATTCAAAACCTCAAGCCATGTACTCCATCAGCTGACCAACTTCCATCTGAATTCCTTCAAAAAGCAGCCACTGAAATAGCCTATCCCATATCTATTCTTATAAACAGAACCATTAAAGAAGGAAACATCCCTGATATCTGGAAAATCTCACATATTATACCCTTACATAAGGGAGGAAACTCTACAGAATATTCTAATTATAGACCCATTGCCCTCCTGTCTCCACTAGCAAAAATCATGGAGAAATGTATTCACCACCAACTAATGAATCACTTAACTAAACATAACATACTATCTCATTGCCAACATGGTTTCAGACCTTTTCATAGTACTACCACTGCTCTCCTTTCCTTCACTGACTTCATTAACAAGAACCGCAACAATAATACCCTTTCCTCAGCACTTTTCATCGACCTATCAAAAGCTTTTGACATGGTCAATCACCCTCTCCTCCTAAAAATCCTGGAATCACTTGCTTTTGGACCAAATGCTATCCAATGGTTCACCTCCTATCTTTCTAACAGGAAACAAGCTGTCCTCTGGGAAAGTAAACTCTCCTCTCTTCTCCCAATCTCACTCGGTGTACCACAAGGCTCAATTCTTGGACCCCTTCTTTTTTCCCTATTCATAAATGACTTACAAGTAGCTATTCCACAAGCTACGTGCATACAATATGCAGATGACTCCACACTCATTTGCTCTGCTAAAACAATCCCAGAGCTTCAAACTATTACTCAAAAGGTATTCCATACTGTTGAAACATGGTTCTTAAAACACTGCCTACTTCTTAATGCCAAAAAAACAAAACTCCTCCTTTTCAAACCCACTACCAGATCCCCCCCTTTGGACTTCTCTATCTCTTCTATTAACAACACTCTCATATCACCTGACTCTACTACCAAACTGCTAGGTGTGACTATTGACAACAATCTTACCTTTGACTATCACATAAACAACACTATTAAAACTGTACATAGGAAATTGGGCTCCCTCTATAGAATTAAAACTTTCTTATCCCCAACAGCCAAAGCTACCTTGGCACACTCTCATCTCATTTCCACTCTTCTCTATGCCTCACCAATCTATACTAACCTGAAGAAATCTAATCTTTCTAAATTGACCACCACATACAATAGTATAGCGAGATTTGTTACTGGTAATCAATTTAGAACTCACCACTGTCTAAACCTACAACAACTTCACTGGCTTGAATTACAAAACATGTTGCTTCTCTCCCAACTTCCCATCATCCAAAGAACTTTTTATCAGCAAAACAACACTCCTTCATTTTCTAATCTCTTCACCCTTTATTCTAACCTGAACTCACTTCGCTCCTCCAGCAAACTCCTAGTTACTGCTACCAAATCCAATAACCTTGCAGGAGACTCCCTCTTCTCTAACTCCATTGGTAAACACTGGAACTTACTGCCCACTGAACTGACTTCTGTTTTATCTCCAGTCCTTTTTAAACAAAAACTTAGACTTTACCTTACAAAACACTGGCTATGTCCCTGCCTTAACCCAGACTGAAACCTGGTATTCGATTATTCCTAGTTCCCCTTTATCTCTGTAACTTCTGCTACCCTCTATTTTACTTCCTCACTATTCTATCATTTACCCCTCCTTTATTCCTTCTTCTTCCTGTTTATATTACTCAGTTTACTGAGGTCTCAGATAAATATCTATTCTACTTCCATACTATCTTTTTATGTCCTTCTCTCTTTCTTATGATGTTTTCTATGCTAAATAAGCTATGCTTGTGTTTTGCTTACAAGAACAATGAGTACATTATTGTACAAATGTTAATTCTGAATACAATAAGTTTGATATAATATATTTTTTGTTTTTATGTTTTCTCTTTATTGCATCTTATGTAATTAGTTACTATGTCTTTGTGGAGCTTTTCTCCCCGGGCCTCTGCTGAAAATGGAAATAGTTCCAGTTGGACTAGCCCGGTTAACAAATGTAAAATAAATAAAATAAATAAAATATAGATAAAGAAATGAAAGATTCTATTTCAAAATGACACTTTTTTGCAACTTAAGGTCTACTTAGAGTGTGTGCAGTGTTTAATGCATGAAAAAGTAATTTTTTTTTATTAAAATTATTATTGGTTTGTTGCCCATGAACTGGACTATCTGTTTATATGTGTTTCCTTTTTTTTTTCTTTTTGGGGAGAGTTACTCTAAATATATAGTGTACTTTATACATTTCCTTACATGTAGAAAGGTAATTGTTGAGCACCTCAGAATCAGAATTTCAAGGAAAATCTCTGGTAGATAAGACCTATGTCTATGATTTATGTAGGTCTTTAGGTAGGTGGTATATATGCACACCACTTGTGTTGTGTCTTGTTTCTTTTGCATATTAACTCTGATGTCTTCAATCTTAACAGATGAAATAAGCATTTTATATATAACATATCTTCCATTATTGGCTTGTACCGACACTTCAGACATTCTTCTTGACACAGTGCATAACGCATCCATTATTTCAGTGTAGAGACTTTGGACAATGATTCCTGTTACTATCTTGCACTAACTCTCTGAACCTCTTTAATCTTTTGTTATTTCATGCCTTTGGTTCAGATTGTGAATGAAAAGCAGCCATTCAAATCAGCCCACTCACTTGGTTAAAAGAAATAAATAAGTACAATCAGCAAAATTTCAGCAACGAAGAGCTATTATTATCACTCAGTGAATAACGTAATGAGAAAAGATTCAACGCTGTATTCTAAAGAAATGTAATTAGATGAATAGCAATAATATTCTTAAAACTAAAAATCCAAAATGTGAGTTAGGAAAAGGATTCCAATTACAGAAATCATCTAAAATGTCTCCAAGTGCGCGCGCGCGCACTCACACACAAACACACACACACACACACACACACACACACACACACACACACACACACACACACACACACACACTATACAAAATTCACTCCCAGACATACCATTACATCATCGCTTTTCCTCCTCATAGTTCTAAAAATACTTTAATATCTTCCAAGAAAAATATTCTACTGTGTGCAAGCCAGCGTCTTACTGCGGAATACTCCAAAGGATGTCAAAGTTACTTGAGTTTATTGTTGAACTCCTTGCAGAGTATGAATTAAAAATTTCTTGGGGAATTCTTGAGTACTGTTCAAACCTGAGAGCTATCTTCTCTAGGAGTCAGTTTTGTCAGCTGGTAGAATTACAAGTGTGCTGACAAAATGCTATATGCAAGCATTATTTTTTTTCTTTGATGACAGCCTTGTGCATAGGGATTTACAGACCTGGTGAAAGTCAGATTTCTGGACATCCCTAAAGACTATCATTCATTTCTATGTCATCTGAGGTCAAAGACTTTAAATCATTAAGGATTTGTAAAAGAAAAAAGTGGAATCTGTGCTACAGAAGAAAAATACACCTTATAATAAACACATAATATGTGATAATATGATACCATAAAAACTATTTAAAATTCAGTCTGAATATTGAATATTGAATAAACTGTGAACATCAGGCAATTTTGCCCAAATACACAAAAAAGAAATTAAACTAAATGGAAAATTGCAATCTAATTAGCACAGCAGCTTGTCAGATTTGTGAAGCTTAATGAAACAAGTAGTGGAATGAGAAACCAAAAAGGAGTGCTAATGAATGTAATATAACTTTAAACTCTTGGCATCGTGACTAATATACTATGCTCATCTGAATGCACAGCAGTTTTTTTTAGTTTAGTGAGGCATTTAAATTAAAGTCATGCTGCAAAAACAACATAATGTGACTTAAAAGGCACTTCCCACATTCTGCACAAATTTACCTGTGCACTATTTGTTTAAGGAAGTGGCGATTAAAATTATGGTTGACAGAAAATTGACATGTTATTGCAAATGAAGTATAAGCAGAAATACATAACCCATGCTACTGAAAAAAACTTTATAAGGGAAATGGTATGCCCTGCACATGTGAACCATAGTAGTTGCCTTAGGTCACAACAAATGTTGCTGCCATGTTAAATCCTAAGAACTTTAAAAGGCCCGTAAAGATTTACAGTAGACTTTAATTTGTACTCCTATCAGTAAACTGTACCTACATTACTTAAAAAGTTATGGGACAAATACCGCAAACTTTGTCTGCATGAAACAATTACAGGAAAATATTAAGAATGCTACACATAAAATGAAGGAAAATAAGAACTACCTATAAATATTTGTCAAATAAGAGCATTATTAATGTAATCATCACTAGAGCATGTATGTCAAATCACCATGTTAAATTAAAAACGCATCTTTAGTACAAGACAACTAAATGGTAAGAGTTGTTACAACAGGCATCATTAAATGAAACACTTGCACTACATTAGAACAGGGAATACAGAACATATAGTACAGTTGTATTTCATATCAGTCCTAGGGAAAACAAAAATGCCTGCATGTCATATGACAAAATGCAATGACATTATCTCTTTAATGTAATCCTGCTACTTTTTTGTATAGACATGAAACTGTCTTTGTGCACTCTGCATTGGTGTCAGCTGTTTCATATTGTGCATTTCTGCATAACTTGAAGTAATTTAGCTACTGAAGGATCTCTAGCTTGTGCTGATGAATTGTCTGCCATACAGGGCTGACCATTCCTCAGGAGCTGATGCTAAGCCTTTCTTAATTTTGGGCATACATATTGAACTGACATATAAGTGTGACAGTATCAGTCAATTAGTAGTGGTATTATTAAATAAAGAATACAATCTGCCTTACTCACCACGGAAATGAACTATTATTATTATTATTACTATTTACCTTACAAATCACCTGAGTATAGCATTACTGCTGCTATGTTATTGATATCACAGTGTCATTAACTGTTAGCCATTGCTCAAATTTGTGATCAGTTATACTTCATATATACATACCTCTATATGTACATGCATGTGTGTATGCATGTATGCTAGTGTGTGTGTGTGTGTGTGTGTGTGTGTGTGTGTGTGTGTGTGTGTGTGTGTGTGTGTGTGTGTGTGTGTGTATGAGTGTGTGTGTGTAGTTTTTGACTGACCGACTGATTACAATCACTGATAAGACTCTGGCAGAGGAATCAGTATGCGATGGAGATCTCCGTTGCTTATTTTAAAGCTGTCTCGCTATGTTAAACCCATTTAACATAGCGAGACAGGTTTAAAAGCAACAGAAAGCAAGATCTCCGTTGCTTTTTACTGTTTCGCTATGTTAAATGGGTTTAACATAGCGAAACAGCTTTAAAATAAGCAACGGACATATCTGTTGCTTATTTTAAAGCTGTCTCGCTATGTTAAACCCATTTAACATAGCGAAACAGTAAAAAAGCAATGGAGATCTTGCTTTCTCCGTTGCTTTTGGCCACATCTCTGATGTACTGCGTAGGTATGCGCAGTACATCAGAACTGCCATGGATGCCTGACAGCTGCGGAAGGGCAGCAAAGAGGCATTATACAATGCCATTATTTAAGAAAAGTAATTGTTTCTTTTCTTAAATAATGTCATAGTATAATAGCAATAACCATTCTGGTGTGGTACGCGGATTTACCCACGGTTGTCTTTGTTTAAATCCCACATTACCCACATCCAGGCATGGGTTATTGCTATATTATTGTGTCAATTTCAAAGTGTATCACTTCTTAAAAAGTACCCATATTTTTAGGCTGTTGCCCTCCCATTAATCTAGGTTTTTGGTAGATTTCTTGGGAGTACAAAGTTGACAGGAATGTCTGTCATCGTTACTTAATTGCCAAAGCTTCCCTTCAGTTACAGCTTAAAGATTAATGTAAAAGGTAGAATTGTTAATGTTAGTTTGCAGATTGTTACATGTAGCGAAACTACTTATGTATTATCACAACCACATTTCTAACTGATAATACGTAACTACCAAACATTTATATGCCGTTCACATGGCGACTACATTATTTTACATTACTGTGTCAATTTCAAAGTGTATCACTATTTAAAAAGTACCCACATTTTTAGGCTGTTGCCCTCCCATTAATCTAGGATTTTGGCAGATTTCTTGGGAGTACAAAGTTGACAGGAATGTCTATCATCATTACTTAATCGCCAAAGCTTCCCTTCAGTTACAGCATAAAGATTAATGTAAAAGGTAGAATTGTTAATGTCAGTTTGCACACTGTTACATGTAGCAAAACTACTATTTCTGCAGTAGGACATTAAATGGGCTCTTGGACATTACTGCTGCTTCTTTTCCTACTACAACTGATTGCCCCAGTGTACCTAATTCCCACTTGTGTCTCACTGCCGTTGCACCTGTTACAGACCTCTCAACTGTCCAGCTTATCACACAATCTCCAGCTTTTTAACACATATTTTTGGTCTGCCCCCCACCTCCTAAAATGTATAACTGACTACCAAGTCACCGAGATTATCTGACGATGGAGGTCAGTAGGTAATGATATACATATGCCGTATATGTAGCAGCAGGCAGGTCAATTTTACTTTTCATTAAGTGTCGTCGGTAAAACAAGATATCCAGGAATTTCACTGTTATTCCTGTTCCTGTTTCTGAAACAATGTGATGCAATACTAACTTGGAGTTTACACACACCTTCTGACTTGCAGATACAGTTGCTCTGCTATGACATTATGAATGACACCAGGTAAGACATGTGGTTGAGATAATATGTAAGTACCGATTACTGCAATTACACAATGCTGCTATTAAAACAAAAAAGAAAAGCCATGACAGACAGCATTGATTATTGATCTCTCTCTAGAGCAACAAAAGAAGTATTACATGTTGTTCATATTCTATTTATTTATATTGCCCGGATTTTCATATTGATCTAGATATTCCATCAGCCAAGCAATGCAGGCATAACTGCTTAGCCCTGAGCTTAACTAGAATGGTGCAAAGAGGGTGAGTGCCTTAGTTGCAAGCTGTAAGTGCGTAAGATTGTCAGGTGCCAGTGCTGCATGAGTGCAGTTCCGGTATTGAGTTATGAAGCAACGGGGACATTGTGGCTTCATAAATGAGCGCTAATACTCCATTCAGGTAAAGATCAGTGCAGTTTAGGAACTGTAGGAAGTTGCTTGCTAAAGGTGCAGCAGGCACCATGGTACAGTCACAGTGATGCAAAGAGATTTTTAGTTCCTCACCTTGAGAGACTGCCAATTTGAGCAACTGCTCAGGCTGCCAGATGTCCTGACTGCATTTCTGGCTTAGACTTATAAGAAAACTAACAGCTGAATGAACAAAATGCTTCTGGCAGCATATGTTCAGCCTGAGTAGTTACTGAAATATTGTACGCTGTTTATAAAATATTACAAAAATCCAGTTTAAATCGAATTGATGTGACTATTGTAAAGATTTATTTTCTCGGAAAAGTTTGCTATTTGCAATTCTTTAGTAATACTTATGTCCCAGAAGTATGAAGATTTTTTTAAATTGTGTGAGAAGTTAACTTTGTCAAAAGGCTCAGGATGCAACCATTGGAAGTTACAGGTTCAAACTTTCAGAGCCTCCAAGAAGGAAATGAGATAAGTAAGCAAAACTGAAAAGCAAACAAAGTTACATATACAAGACCATCAATATTTCATAGGTTCATAGGTTCATACTAGGCTATCTGCCCTAGGGCATTTATAAGCCTAGCCAGAGTGTGTTTGGCTTTCGCCACCCATTTTAAATTAATTTTGCTATGCCTTTTTTGAGGTTAGTATACTGTGCCTCTGTCTAACAGTGACACATAAGTGATAGCCGGGGTAAACCTACAATCTCCCATCCACTCATCAAGATTCCTCTTGAAGAGAGTCAATGTGGGACTCTGCCTAACCTGGACTGGGATTTTATTCCAGAGTGAAGGGAGCATCTGGGTTATGAATCTGTCCCTCCAGCATGTCCTATTTATTTCAGTGCTGAGGTTCAAGTCTCTTGAGTGCGTAGCTCGATGGGATTTGGATTTTCTGAGGTGCAGCATGTCCATTAATTCTGGGTTGGACATGGCTTTAAACGTCAGGCACAGATCGCCTTTGAGCAGGCGGTATGCCACTGAGTAGAGCTGGAGTTTCTTTAACCGGGCAGCATATGGCATCTGTTTGAGCCCTTTGATCCTCTTGGTGAGGTACTTTTGGGGTCTTTCCAGTTGCTGCAGGTGTCTGGTAAGGTACATCCCAAAAGGGGCATTGTACTCAATTATGGGCCTGATGAGGGATGAGTAAAGAGGTACAATGACCTCCCCTGATCTAGATGTGAATCCCTTCATGATTAGGTGGGCTATATAAAATGTTTTTCTAACCACTTTGGCCACGTGGTTGTCAAATGAGAGATTGCTATCAACTTGGGTCCCCAGGTCCCTAATGACTTCTTCTGTGCTTAATGGATTACCACCTATGTGGTAATTTGTGGGCACTTTGTTTTTGCCAAAGGGGATGACTATACACTTTTTGGTGTTTAGCTTGAGGCCATGGCTCTGGCACCAGTTGTCTGTTTCTATGAGGCCCTTTTGGAGGATGCTTGTGTCGGCTGGAGAGTCGATTATGGCACCCAGTTTGCAGTCATCTGTGATCTTGGTCAGCCACAGTCCTTCCGTGTTGGCCTGTACCACCAAGAAATATATACCGAACAAGAGAGGTCCCAGGACTGAGCCTTGTGGGAAGCCACTTGTAACTGGTTTGGAGTCTGACATGGCTCCAGCAATTCTAACCATGTGGGTTCTGTCCTTGAGTCAGTTTGCAACCCATCTAGTGACATAGGGGTTTATATTTAAGCTGGTGAGCTTATCTATAATGCCCGAGTGGGGTATTGTATCGAAGGCTTTTGCGAGGTCCAGGTAGGCTGTGTGGACCACCTTCCCCTCGTCAATGGCCTTGGTGACTGTTTCAAAGAAATCAACCAGGTTTAAGAGGCAGGATCTGCCCTTAACAAAGCTAAACTGGGTAGGATCCAGTGTCTGTAGGTCCCCAATATCTTTATTTATGAGGTCCATGATGATCCTTTCCATAGCTTTGCAGACCAAGCTAGTCAGGCTTATGGGGCGATAGTTTCCAGGATCCGTTGAGGCACCACCTTTGTGGAGAGGGACCACTGTTGCTGCACGCCACTCTTTGGGTACATATCCTGTAGTAAGGCTAAGATTGAACAGTAGTTTTATGTTTGGGTTTAGCTCTTCTTGAGTTCATGTAGGACGAGCCGGGACACCATCTGGTCCCATTGATGCTGTGTTTTTGCTTTGGAGAGGGCGGCTCTTACCTGAGAATCTGAGATGTCAGGGGCAGCACTCTGTTGGGATAGATATTTGCCCTTTGGTGGGGAGAGGGGAGAAGTTTGCACTGAACCTGTCAGCTAGGATGTTGGCAATGTCTGTGGGCTCGGTGTATTTTTGTCACTTTGGACTAATTCTGAGCATATCTGGGAATTCCCACCCAGGTTCCTAACATAACTAAAGAAAGCCTTGTGATTATAACTTAGTGTCCTGCGCAATTTTTCTCTCAAAGCTGGCCTTAGACGATTTTATGAGTACCCGTAGTTTTTTGCTAATACTGATCAGAGATGCCTTCCTTTTTGGGATTTTGCTCTATCATGTAGTAGCTTCCTCCTTCTATTGTATAGTTTGTTTATGGCTGGGGTCCACCAGACAGGACGCCTGCCTTTGGAGGATTGGGTCTTGGTTTTATTTGGGATTGCATGATCCATGCATTCCTGAAGGTGTTCATAGAATGCGTTTATAAAGGATTCTGCGGTCTGGGCCGTATTTTCCACAGGCCCAGGGGCTTTGAAGGATTTCACGGTTTTGAGGCATGTGAAATTTGCTTTAGAGAAGTTTTTCACTGTGGTTTTCTGGGCAGGGGGTGGGGTTGGGATGTGAATATCCAGTGAGATTAGTTTATGGTCTGATCTTACCAGTGAGGGATACACTTCTGGTCTGGAGCGTAGTGTCCCCATGTTGGTGATGATCAGGTCCAGAATGTTTTCCCCTCTTGTGGGAGTGGTAACAAGTTGTTCCATAGCATTTGAGTTTATAAATTCTAGGAACCTTTGGGCTAGGGTGTTGGAGCTAGAGTAATGCTCCCAGTCTATGTTTGGGTAGTTGAAGTCACCCAATATAATGGTGTTTGGAGAGACCTTCATATTTTCCAGTATTCTCAGGAAGGCCAAGTGGGGTTCCTGTGTTTGGGAGGGTGGTCTGTAGCAGGCTATAAATTGGAAGGCAGTTCAGATAGGAGGAGAACACTGTTTTAGCACTTGGCATCCTGAGCCAATGCTTTACCTATTCATTTGCTGATGCCTTATACAATCATATCAATGGGGTGCAACACCAGTTTGAATCCTGTTTTTTTTTTTTTTTTTTTTTTTTTAGTAAGAATAGAAAGCAATCTTTGACATAGATAAAAAGTTGTGACAATGGCCTATTTTTGTAATTCCTATGCTAATACTAAGAGCAATCTTTCCTGTACAACTAATTTTCCATTTGTGTTGCGTTATCTATCTCTCTCTCTCTCGCTCTATATATATATATATATATATATATATATATATATATATATGTATATACAATATATGGTTTACTATCACATAGTCAATCGCACTTCATGCGATCCACATATGTGCAAAAATCAGTTAGCAGAACTGTAAGTGCGATTACTACATTGTCGAACCTTACATATACCAAGGTTCGACATTGTAGTGCAGATCGCATTATAGTGGGGATCGGGAAATGTACCCTTTCCCTCAGTGTAGTGCAATCTCAGAGTTTGTATATGTAAGTGGGGGGGTGTGGAGGGCACAGTCCCCCACATGGGGAGTGCAGGGGGGGAAAGCCCCCCTGCAAAACGTGTTTTACAATATTGAGCGGATATGAGCATTTTAGCAAAGTCAGCATATTCGACATTGGACTTTACTAAAATGCTCAGTTCGGTATTTACTGTGTTCAGTGTTCTGATTTCTGAACAATTTGTTTGGACAACTTCACACTCGAACACAGTGCATTCGAATATGTGATAGTAAACCTAATATATATATATATATATATATATATATATATATATATATATATATATATATATATATGTATGTCTGTATATAGAAGCATAAAGAATGATCAATAGCACAAATCGTCAATCTCAAAATCATTTATGTGAACACACTGGGCAGGATTCAGGAAGCCTCCGTGTAAGAGTTATAACTCATACACGGAGGCTGCAGTTAAACGGAGTGATGTCAGCATGCTTTGCATATTCATGAGAGCATGCTGAATCACACCTAAGGCTAACACGGTCTGTGTAAGACAGTAGGGGGCGTGTCCGTAGGCCGAGCCCTGTAAGCAGACACGCCCCCAGAAGAGGAAAAGTGCCCAAAGTAAACACCCACGACAGAGTCCACGGAAATGTGAATAAACAGAACACAACACATGCCCCCACAGACTATGAACAGAAAACATATAAATAAACATGTTATATATTTTTTAAATTGTAAAAATGTTTAACCATTTAATCGTTTGCACGGGTGTGCCCGTAGCGCAGCTACAGTTAGCAGTCAGTGGGAAAGCATATAAGAACTAAATATGCAAAGTAAGCCAAGAAGCAATAGCGTAGCGGTAGAGATGTTGGCTGAAAAGCAGGCGTTCATGGTTCAAGCCCCCACAACACCAATTTTTATTTTTAGCAAAATAAGCACGAAACAAGTCCCTGACAAATATGTACACATAAAACCACATTTTATGTAAAATGTAATAAAATAGCCCATTTATATTGAAGAAATGTGAGGTAACAAAAGAATAAAAAATGCCAGATGTGCCCATAGCTGAGCTACAGTTTAACAGGGTGAGTGCATCTGCCCGTACGTGAGCAGTGGTTTAACTGGTGCAAAATGAGTGCCCGTAGCTGAGCAGTGGTTTAACATGTTAAATCTATGTGCCCCTAACTGAGCTGAGCGTAATATGCATGCTGATAGCCAAATGAGGCTTAAATCAGCGTACCCCATTTGCGCGGAGCTGCGCTCCGCGCAAACAAGCTAACCGACGGGCAATGTTGAGCAAGCCGTATCAAAACTGCCTTTACACAGACACACCCCTTAGCATGTCTAGACAGTCATGAAAAATAAAAAGCAGTGGTCCGGTTCGAACCCAGGATACTATACACCATAGTCAAGGTACCAAACCACTAAGCCATGACAGCAGTACCTAGTAATGCAATAATAGCTAATATATAGGAATGAATACAAACTGGAGCATGACAATGCAGGTTTACTGAAGTTGATACAATTCCAAAATGGCCAATCACAGATATGTGCGGGAAAAACGGACTATATAAGCCCCATAGGTGGGAATACACAGCATAAACGATTGTAGAACTGAACTGCAGGCAGAATGACAGGAGTAGGAGAGGGTAGTTGCTTTCGAGTGCAGAGGTGGGGTGTTGAGGAGTCCAGGTACATGGTCTGGCTCCTAGTCCACAATCATGAAGCCCAACTCATGCAGGGCCAGGTCCTCTGGGGAGCATACAGGGCTGAGATGATCTCACCAGTGCCACAGGGATTCGAAGGACTGGTGAGCAGGTCTGTCACCACCATGTGGACCTGAAAAGATGCAAGCAGGACCAACTGAACCTTTGGATCCAGGAGGCTGAGCAAACGCTCAACGCCCCACTCATGAGTAATTTACATTTAATTATATATGTAAGAAATTAAACTAGCTGATATTATGGAGATGTGTATTCCAATATTACTTCATTTATATTACAGCTGCAGGTGTCCGTTCTGCAAACCGCAGAGCCTTTGGCGATAGGCTGGTGCGGTTGCGCCACCAGGCAGGTCAGTAATCCACTACCAGTAATTGTAAAGAAATATAAAAGTATGACAGTCAGCAAAAGAGTGCAGTGTAGTCACTAAGGAATAAAATGTGCAAGTAACAGTGTGAAAGTGTCTGCAAGTATTGCTTGATTACAAAAGTGTGTTTCAGCCTGTAAGTTAAACCGAAAAATGAAAATGTCTGACATAAATTCTGAAATAAAAATGCCCCACCTGTAAGAAAATAGTACACAACCTGCAGCATGCTGAAAAGTATAGCTGCAGAAGATGATGAAATCACGTATGAAATATATCCCTGTTGAAATACTGAAACATGACAGAAGTGAGACTGCTGGAAAGGATTGTAATAACTACAGGTAAAACATGTCAATAAAGCCTAGAAGTAAGTACCATCCTGAATAGTAAAATGAAAGCAAGTGAAAGAGTGTGAGAAAGTGTCATGAATCCAGCAATACAGTAGTAATAACCCCTGAATAAAGTATACTGCAGTCAAGATAGAATGAAATGCATGTGAGAATCAAAACCAAACAGAGAAATCTGTTCAAAGTGTTGCTGCATCTGGAATGTGTATCCCAAAATCTGGATATGTTGCTCTCAGTCTGCAATATGCAGATAGGATGATTGTCTGATATACCAAACATCCACACTTGTCTACAGCTATATAAAGCAAATGTAGCAGGATGATGTAGCTGAACAAAGCTAGATATGAATGTGTATGAAGAACAATAAAATGTATATTGATGTTGCAGTAACAGTCCTATCACCAAGTTGAAATAGTTATCATATAGGAAACTGTAGTTAGAACAGTAGTGTGTATATATCTGTAGCTATTAGAAATGTACAGCACATGTATTGGTATTTGAAGGTGTTAATATTATTTTCTTCACCCCACCCTTTAACCACATATAACCCATTCCACGTGAAAATGGTATGTGCAATCACAATTAACACCCCATGACATTTGTCCTGTTGGGTCATATATATTTTCATGTCCGTTGATGCAGCTGCCCTGTTTATACATCCAAACCTGATGGCCTGTTGCCATCAATTAACCCTGCATGTTGTTGGACTGTGTATTGCTGTTCAAATTATGCATGTGTTATGCATGCTGTTCAATGGTGTGAATATCTGGGTGTTTGGTTAATGGGAATACTAATGCATGCTGTTACAACTAATTGGGAATGGTATTATATGTCACTAACCCAAACTGTCATGACATAATGCAAAACATAGGATGATAGGGAAGGCGGGTTCCAGCGGACCCACCTCTCCCACCTCAGCTGGTGAGTGCACCTGGCACAAGTGCCGAGTCCGGACCCTCCTCTGGTGGCCCTGTGCCACCTGCAGGTGGAAGCGCTGCAGGGGATGGGGCTCGCCCCCTCTGCAAGTGTGGCCGGAGGAGAACCACCACTCACCCTCCATAGCGTCCAGACTGTGGTGCGTAGGGAGATTCAGGACTCTGTTCTCGAGCCCCTACGCCAGCTTGAGGCACGGGTGGCACAACTAACAGGCATGCCTGTTGCCCGGCCTACACAGCCCCCAGCACAGCCCCGTCCTGGGCAGTGAAGGAACAGTGGCAACTGCCTATAGGTGGGGATATCAGTTCCACTGTTGCCATCTGTGGGCTCATGAGCTCTGGATATCCAAACCTCCGTCCCTGTCAATTGTGTAACCCCCCCACACGTGTCATACACCGCCCCTGTATGCATCTTGTTTGTCTTGTCTGTTTACCTACCCAACCTACCTCCCCAGCTGTACCGACTGCCTTCACCTGATATACCACTGTCACCTGAAAAAAAAAAAAAAAGGGCACTCTGTACCCACAAAAAAATTACGCCCCATACATAGCTGCCCATTCCGCACACATGTCTGCTGGACATGGAATCTATCAATTACAATTGGCTGTACAACAAGTATTATTGTTGTCCTGACACCTCTCTCAGGGGTGGAAGGTTTCAAATGTCACACCAAATTACATACATATGCACAGCTGTTGCTGATGAAGAAATGGGCAGCTATGGGCCTTGCCTACATCCCTCCTGCAAATCCCAAGCTTGTTTCCCTACTGTCTTACCCTCTTTGTGACCCCTTTTTCACCACTTTCCTGTCTCCCCATTTTCTTTTCTTTCAAAGAAAATAGCGTGGGTGTGCGCCAGAGTAAGCACTGTTAAGTGGTTGTAAGCGGGTGTGCGCTTGTGTGCACGGAGCTAACCGCCAGTGCGCATGCGTGAGCTCCGCGCAAACCAGTGCTAACCCGGTTACAACTGCTTAAAAGTGCCTTAGTCACTTTGATTGACAGGTCCTGTACTCAGTTCAAAAGCAAAATAAAATCCCACTGTCAGTCCCAAACCCAGGACCTTGGAAACACTAGTCTGTATGACCTACCACTAAGCCATGGCTTTTATACAAGAACATTGTGCTAAAATAAATATAACATGTAATAGTAGGGATGAATGTAAAGGGAATATAGGATGTGTAGTACCCAAAGCATGTCATGTAGAATTACTGTCAAAACTACTGGATTCCCACAATAGTACTGTGTGAACACAAACAGCCATGCTAGTTGGTAGCTTGTAGGTAATAATGTCAGTTAAAGTACATATATAAATGTATGTATATGTACATATATATATATATAAATATATATATATATATATATATATATATATATATATATATATATATATATATAGTTGTAGGAGTCATTGTGCATACACACTTACTATAGGGAACATGACAGAGGAATGAAGAAATGTGAATCTACAACACAGCCTGAATCATGAGAGAGATACCAACCTTTACACTCACAGAACACTGTCCACAGCATACCAGTATGGTCCCCACCCTTACAATCTGAAAGGGCAATGCCTATCCCACATACCCTTTTATAGCACTGACCTGAAATCACAGTGAGAACTGCAATTAGTACACAACTGGCTGTATGCAATTAGCAAATGCTGGCTTACAATTGGTGCAGAGGCCATCACATGGACCTATGCAGATACCTACAAAAGCATCCAGTACTAACACTCCACACATGCAATACATTCTCTGCACTGTCTGGAAGCAGACAGAGGGAGAGAGAAAAGTGAGATAGAGAGAGAGAGAGAGAGAACAAAAAAAAATTATACACTGTGACTCTGTCACCTGAAGCTGTCAGCAGTGACAGTAGCACCAGCAAGCAGAAGCAGTGGTAATGCAACCAGCTGTGACAAACACAGGTAATGAAAAGTAGCAGGTTAATAGCGTGCATACTGTGAACCCTCCAAATGTGTCATAGGTCTGTATCTATAGGTATGTCCATGTGATACATTGTGTGTACGTAGTTCCACCAAAAGGGGGTGACCATACATTACATGTCAATCAGTCTTAGGCCATGATCCTGGCAGCGGTTGTCTGTGCGTTGCCCCCAGCAATGGCTGTAGTGACTGCTTTGAAAGGTCAGCCAGGTTCAAAAGGCAGGATCAGCCCATCACAAAGGCACACTGGCTGGGAACAAGTGTCTGCAGGTACCTGATATCACTGCATATGCATCACATACTGCATAATTCCATAGCTTAGCAGACCAGGCCGGTTATGCATATGATGTGGTAGTTCCCAGGGTCAGTTGAGGTGCCGCCTTAGTGGTGTGGGACCACTGTCGCTGTATGCCACTGTCCAGGTACATATCCTGTAGTACGGCCAAGATAAATTATCAGTGTTATATGCGGTTGTATGTCCTCTCGGAGTGCAGGTAGCACACATCCAGGGATACCATGAGGTCACAGTGATGCTGTGTGTTATGCTCTGCTGAGGGCGGCCCTCACCTGGACATGTGAGATGATAGGGAGGTTACATACAGCTGTGATAAATATTTCAACTGGTGGGGGAGAAGGAGGGGGGATACATGCACCGAACATGTCTGCAAGACTGTTGCCAATATCCGTGTGTTTGGTGAATGTTAAGTAGGTGTGTATTAACACAGAGCATATCTGAGGCATGTGGTCCATATGTGTAACATAACTGAAGAAGGCCTTGTGGTCATCCATAGTGTTTGTGGCCATTTCCCTCCCAGAGTAGGCCGTGGCTGTTGTTATGATGGACCGTCGCGTAGTACCAGTGCTGACCACAGATGCCTTCCCTTAATGTGAATGTGCTCTGCCCTGCAGTAGCCTCCTACTATTGTTATACAATCTGCCTCTGTCTGGGGTCCACCGGACAGGATGCCTAACCTTTGTGCATAGGGTCCGGGTTAGAAATGTGTGTGCAAGTTCCATGCAATCTGTGGCATGTCCGTGGTAAGCATTTGCAAAGGGGTCAGCAGTGTGGGTTGTGGCTTCCACTGGCCCAGTGTGCTGCATGGATACCATCTCAGTCCCAGCAAGTGAATAACTGTCTAATCACATACATATCAAAGTAGTCTACTGTGCTGGTGGTGGTGGTGGGATATGAATATCTAGGCCGAGTAACTTCTGTCCACACCACAGTAGTGGATGGTGTCCCACATACAGTACCTTGGGATGAACACCCAGAGTGAAGTTGTGCATTGGACCTGTCAGTGTGTGCTGACCGATGGGGCATGCTACTATGTTGTGTGGAATGTGGCAGGTATTGTTGCACAGGTGTTGGCTGAGCACTGATATCTGGCCAAGTACCTGTGTATCCACCACGACACACACACATGCAACATATGGGAGTAGTAGTATATCACTACACATGAGTATCATGTATAGTATGTGTGCCATATATTGCTGACATAGTCTGCTGATATCCTGTTTGTGTTCTCTTCCAGGGAGATGGCGCGTCAGCGTAATCCCACCTACTCTGTAGCGGAAGACGAGGAGATCCACCAGAGCCTGGTGCGGACGTATGACATCCTGTTTTCCCACACCAGTCAGAATCACAGGAGAGGGCTGCACTTTGGCAAGACCTTGTCCATAGGGTAAATGATATTGGCATGCATAACAGGACATATGAGCAGGTACGACATCACTGCAGTGATTTAATCCGAAGTGTCCGTCAGCGTGCATCAGATATCCACAGGCAACAGGTTGCTACAGGAGGTGGGGTGGCCACACATCCCCCCCTCACCAGACTGAAGAGGTTACTCCTAAGTGTTGTGGCTCCAGCCCCAGAACACCAACAGCAGTACACCTGCATTATGATGGAAGCTGGTTCCACACAGCAGCACGACATGGAGTTTGCAGGTAATATGCCATATGTACACTTGACTGTTCTGTACACTGTATCATATGCAATATCAATGGCACAGTTGTGCCCACTGACATTAATCTCATCATTTCTGCAGGTCCCTCCAGGGTTACAGCAAGGCAGGCCATCCATGCTGGAGAGTGGGTTTAACATAGCCTATAATAGTCCTGATAATGCTAGTAACAGTAGTGTAACTCAGTAGTGCTCTGTGTGTATACTGCGGGGTGTGCATGTGTGCATGTGTGCATGTGTGCAGTTGTGCCTGTGTCCACGTGTGCATTTGTGCCTGTGTCCACGTGTGCATGTGTGCATGTGTGCCTGTGTCCACATGTGCATGTGTGCATGTGTGCATGTGTGCATGTGCACACGTGACCACTTGTGCATGTGTGCATGTGTCCATGTGTGCATGTGACCACGTGTGCATGTGTGCATGTGTGCATGTGTCCATGTGTGCATGTGTCCATGTGTGCATGTGTGCATGTGTCCACGTGTGCATGTGTCCACGTGTGCATGTCTGCATGTGTGCATGTGTGCCTGTGTGCCTGTGTGCATGTGTGCATGTGTGCATGTGTGCCTGTGTACATGTGTCCATGTGTGCATGTGTGCATGTGTGCCTGTGTCCATGTGTGCATGTGTGCCTGTGTCCATGTGTGCATGAGTGCATGTGTCCATGTGTGCATGTGTGCATGTGTGTGGAAGTGCATCACTGGTAACAATGTCTGGAGACTGTAAACTGTGTTTCCTGTCTTCCTCCCACAGATTCTGGTGCTGCTCTGGTGACCTGCAGCAGGGAACCTGAATTTTGTGCCACGGGTACTGGTAATGATAATATTTGTGTAATGGTACAGGAAGGTGTGTCATGGTCCGCCATTGGTCAGCCAATTGACAGTACACAGCTGTCAACCCCATCATTGCGCACAGTCATCCTGCAAGTACATCCTTTGTCACCATTGTCCCTAGGTGATGGACAGGATACAGTGGGCATAGACCAGGGTAATGTGGTACCTGTGGCACATGCATCCCCACACAGCAGCCATGTGCAAGGTCCTCCGATGGTACCACACAGACAGTTGCCCATGGGTTCTCGTGGGAGCATCCATAGGCGTACTGCCTCTGGCCGACGTGCCCAAAGAGGTCTGTCAACCTCAGCTATGTTTCGGACTGTCATGCAGGCACAGTCACGTATGGAAAGGTACACCAGACAGGGTCTGAGGGAGCTGAGAGCATGTCGCACAGCCATGACAGACAGTATGCGTGACATTGCGGATGCTATCCGTAATTTCACCGATGTCATAGACAGACATTGTGGGGACATATTACAGCAGTTCCACAACCAGATGTCCATGAGCCAGGGCAATGGTGGGTGTTTGCGGCGTCGACGTGGCCGTATGACGGCAACAGCAGCAGCTGGAAGTCGGCATGGACGACAACAGGCCCGCGCATGCCCCCATAGTGCCAGCAGCAGCCCCAGCAATGCTGGGTCTGTGCTGTCATTGGAACGCCCCAGGAGACCACGCGCACGTGGCTCTGGACAGTCCCAACAGGGACCTGTTTCCTGTCAACACACTCCTGCTTCTGATGACAGTACCCAGTCTGGCTTAGTCCTGGATACGGTCCGTAGCACCCCTGCCAGACACAGGTACCATGTCCGTGCCCACAGACACTGATCTGTATGACCTGCCAGGTGCAGTCTGTGGCTGTCCACAAATTCCTGTATATGGCAGCCATGAGGTGGAACTGTGTGCGTGCATGCACATATGTGAAATGTTAACACCTAGGGCAACCACATACATGTACACACTGCACCAACACTGCCCCACCCTGTACTGCTGCCCCTCACCAACACACATACACACACATGTCAATTGGTGGTATCAGTGGCTGACTCAGGCATACCTAATCCACACCCTGTGCATATGATGACACTGTGCCACCTCCTGCAATCTCCAACATCATTGCAGGAACAGGTAAACACGTTGCTGATGCACAGGGTGACTACATAGAAGTGTATTAGTAGTATCATGTTGATAACAGTACAGTGTGCTGCTATGACTGTGTGTATATCCCAGCATGCCTGCTGCAGTAACTGTATGAATGTCCTGAATTGTTATCTGCACCCATAGTACATACCAAAGTGTAACAGCTGCACATAATTGCATGCCGGTGGTAAGGTTGTCAACAGATAGCCACATACATGGGTAGCACAGGGGGAAAGCTAACGCAAGTAGTGATATGCAATGGTGGACATGTACAGTAATGGTGTCAAGTTGCCCACAATGACTATGCAATGTGGATGTTCGCGCATGTAGATATGTGTGCAGTACCAATGTAATCCAAATCACAAATAACTATGACATAATATCAGTTCTACCATGGGCATCTGCGCTGTGTATTCCTGGGTACATGTTGATAGTGCATACATATTTGCATTGTTACTCACTGTTATTGTTACCCCTTCTTTGTTGTACAATGCACTACTTCCAGCCCTGTTTACTGTAGCTTTGTTTGCATGCATGTTCGCTTGGGGTTCCCTGGAACACTGCTTACACCTGCAATGCAGAGTTACAGTGCTTCTGTAGACTCCTAGTGACATCTGCATAGCGTACGATATGTATGTCAACTTTACACATGACAGAACGTCACTGTCTGTCCTGTATGCATGTATGTTGCCTGTGACACATTGCACATGTCTTACCTGGCATTTACCCACGTGTGCAGTCATATATGCCAGTGCTATGAAACAGTAGCGGTACACCCACACATACACACCTTCAGTATGTTGTTCCCCATTGGCCCTATGTGTTGGTACTCACCATAGCAATCACACTACTAGGGTAGCATGTGCAAAGGTAACCTATGAATCACCTCTATGGTCCAGTTGTGGTTTATGTGAGTCATGTGGCAATGTCACAGCTGCCACATGTATGCAGTCAGCCATCACCCTTGGCCAGGAAAGTACAACACATGTGTGGGATGCCACCACATAGCCAATCTGGGGACTAGGCTCTCTGAACCCAGTAATGCCATACCCTGTCAGGTGGCATGTCATATATACTACATCCTGGACAAACTTCAACCCCAATCCCTGCTGCTACTATTGATAAAACCACTGAAGATGTTTCTGATAGTTTTGACCAATTCTTTACTGAGACATTTCAGGCCCTAGCTAGCCATCTACCTCCTAGCTCCCCTGGTCCTGAAAGTAGCACCCCTATAAACCTACTTGCGTTCAGCTGCCAACCAGTCGCCACTTCACTTCTCCGTACCTTGATTGAAACAATGAAACCCACTACACTTTCTGCTGATCAACTCCCTGCCGAATACCTATCAAAATCAGATGATGCTATTGCTTACCCCGTCTCAAAAGTAATCAAATGAACCATGGTAGAATCTAAATTTCCCACCATCTGGAAAATATCATATGTAATCCCACTTCACAAAGGAGGCAGCTCTACTGAATTCTCCAATTATAGGCCAATAGCTATACTCTCTCCACTTGCAAAGATTATGGAAACTTTATTCATAGACAATTCATGCACCACCTAATCCAAAATCACCTTATGGCAGACACTCAGCATGGCTTCTGTCCTCATCACAGCACTACTTCAGGCCTCCTAGCCTTTACTAACACCATAAACCATACTTGCAACACTAATTATATATCCTCAGCCCTCTTCTTGAATCTTTCCAAGGCATACGCTATGGTTGATCACCAACTTGGAATCCACACCCTGCAAACATTCTGTCTAGATACTGGAGCCTTCCAATGGTTTCAATCCTACCTGCATGGTCGACAGCAGGCTGGCCTCTGGCAGAACAAACTCTCTAACCTTCTACCTAACACCCTCAGAGTACCACAAGGCTCTATACTAGGGCCCTTGCTGTTCTCCATCTTCATTAACGACCTTTATACTGTCATCCCAAAAGTCAGCTGTATCCAATATGCTGAAGACTCTACTCTGATCTGCTCAGCCACATCTCCAGTAGAGTTATGGTCAGCTACCCAGACCACCTTTACTACAATAGAAAACTGGCATTCTGAACATCGTCTGATCCTAAATCCCAAATAAACTAAACTGCTGTTATTTCACCAACACATAGGTCTACCGCTTTCACCTTTACCATAACATCAACTGATGGCACAATAATCTCCCTTGACCCATCTACTAAACTATTAGGTGTCATCATAGATAATAATCTCATATGTGACCTACATGTTAACCAAATATTAAAGCCATCAATAAAAAACTAGGGTCACTTTACAGAATAAAAGCCTTCCTAGTCCCTCCAGCTAAAGGTGCCATAGCTCGCTCACACCCTCTTTCAACCCTTCTGTATGCATCCCCTCTACTCTCGAATATGAACAAGACTGTCCTTAACAAACACTCAATTTTCTACAACCACATTGCCAGGTTTGCCACTGGGCTGCCTTTTAGGACACATCATTGCATCAATCTAAATCAGCTTGGTTGGCTTGCAATATCCAGCCTAATACAGTATAACCAACTGATTATGGCCTATAAAATCCTCTATAATCCGGACAATACTCCTGCACTTCAGATATTATCACCCCTGATAACAATCCTAGACCGCTTCAATCCTCTAACAAACTACTAATTCAGACTAGCAAATTTAATAACACAGCCGGTGATTCTCTCTTTGCAAACTCTGTAAGTAGATCCTGGAACTCAATTCCAGCTGATATTACCTTACTTTCCACCTTAGGTCAATTTAACACTAGACTCAAACAACATTTGTCACTTAACTGGCTATGTCAATGTATCAAGCCTGGCTAACTCGAATGTGTAAAATCTGTGAACCAGTTTACTGTGTAATTTAATTTAATCCTGACTTGTGCGCAGGACTAACATTAACATGTGGAACATGTTTAACTTGCTTACTTATGTAATCTCTGTAAATAATCTGTTTGTAATATGTAATGCTGGTATTATGTAATGCTGTATCTGCTTACCCTTGTAGCTTTTCTCCCCGGGCCTCCCCTGGAAATGGACATGCATCCAATTGGACTATCCCGGTCAACAAATGTTGGATAAATAAATGAATAAATAAAATACATTACAGTGACTACAAGACAAGTCAGACATTGACACGCACTGACAGCATGCTGAACACACTGGGGCATACGTGGGGACTCAGAATAGCATCCTGCCTGAGCATCACACACCTCCGCAGCTGGCACACAGGCATATGTTCCGTCGGAACAGAGCACATGCCACACATGGCACACACTTCCCCTGTGCCACACACTCACAGCCTGTAGGGCTACACAACACACCTGCTACAGACGTGTCAGGTACCTGTCTTGGGTGCTGCACTGGGGTCCCTCTCAACAGGCTGTATCTGGTGAAGGATACAGTGATATGCCTCAGGGGCACTATGGTCCACTACAGAACACATGCATACAGGTCAGTCAGAGGCATGGACACATATGACTCACTCATTGACCATGCCAGTATGGCTGACCTGAGACATACCTCCCTGGACTACATGATAGGGAACATAGAATGGATCTCTCAGCATGTGGCACAGGCCAGTATGAGCCTGATCTTGGTTGCCAACATACCCTCACCAGGTATGCTACCACTATATGTGGGAAGGGTGTTGTATGTCTACATTATGCTCAGTCTCCACTGTCATTCATAGGGTATCCGCTGGCTGTCAACGTGTGCTTACATGCTAGGGAAGCCACAATGATGTGCAAGGGTCATCTTGCACGTGACACCCATGGCCCGATGTATAATGGCAAAGCTCCATGGTACACACATACTGCCTTATGCTGCAGGACATGATTTACATAGCCACCTCCATGGGTATCACACAGGTTAGGACACTAACAGTGCTGCTACACAACAACAGCAGTGTACACCGGAAGATGCATGCACCAGACACTGTCCTCAGCACGGTGAACTGCAATGTCTGTGCAGTACCAGATTCCTGATTCATGGCTCACAGGTGTTACCCATCACTGACAGGTTATGCCCCATACCATGCCTGTCGTCCCCTACACATGTAACACACATGGACAGGGGGGTGGTATCCCAAGGTACCACAGATACACACACCTCCAGGTTGTTGGCACAGCACAAAGAAAGCATCAGGGCCTAATCATGTGCAGCTAACAGTATGTCGGACTGCCATCTGGTTCATAGCCTGGCACACACAACCCTCCCATACACAGGAAGACCACCTATCCTCCATAACAACACTGGCAATATGACAATCTCAAGAACTGTGTTTATATGGCTGGACTGCATCCAGCCAAACATTGAGTGTGAGCATTACTGTAGCTACAACACACTAGTTGAAGGGTTCACAGCATGTGGTCAATGAATTGCAGTGGAATGACATGTTACCACTATCACAACAGGTGGGAACATGCAGCACCTGTACATCGACTACATGTACACTATATGGCCCATGCCAGATGTGTATCCCCTGCTGTAGGTATTTTACCATATACACCCACACTGTATAGAGACATACCACGTGCGGACCCTACACAGTAAGACACAGTCATATTGGTATACATTGCAAATACCATTTATCCACTAGAGGCATGTGTCAGACATGGTAACTACTGCAGGTCACAGGTATTTATGTGTATGTGTCACACACATACATCATGTGTGCAATGCCATTGCTGGTTTAGGCAATGGCATGCATTGTTATGTACAAAGACCCTCACAAGGTCATACTGTGTGACACAACCACACGTGGCAGTTGTGGGTTATCAAAACATACCTATCTGTACTCTGACAATGGTAATAGACACAGTAGCAGAGCGCACTATTGGCATTACTAGCCAACTAGCCCTGTTTGGCTGTGCTGATAGTGTGGTGACATCCCCTGTGTTTACTGGGGGAATATGCAGCATCTGGTGTATTGTAGTATTTGTCAAAATGATTTATTTTCTCACACTTGCATTTACACACACCCTACTTCCCCCACACACATGCACACTTGCCATTTGCAGGATTCATTCCCCTACCTAACTAAGTCACGACACGTGTGAAAGACACATTAGCAAAGCGCACTATTCAGATTACTAGACAGTTCTTCTTCTCTGGCTGTACTTATAGGGTGCTGACAACATCAGTATTTTGAAAGGGTAATGTGCATCAGGTAGTGTGATCTCCTGATTGCCAAAACTAACATGTTTTTCATACGGAAATGCACACACACAAACTCTCGACATTCAAACACACACACATGCCATTTACAGGTTTCAAACTCCTACCTAACTACATTACGACACTCGGAAAAGACGCATTAGCAAAGTGCGCTATTCACAGTACTGGGAGGCTTCCTTTCTCCTGCTGTACTTATAGGGTGCTGACATCATCTGTGTTTAGAAAGGGGAGTGTGCATCCTGTAGTGTGTTCTCCCAGTTGCCAAAAGGGACATTTCCCTCACACAAAATTGCACACACACTAACTCCCCTCATCCAAACACACACACTTGCAGGATTCAAACCACTACCTAACTATGTTATAACACTTGAGATGGACGCATTAGCGGAGTACGCTATTCGCATTACTGGGAAGCTTCCCTTCTCCTGCTGTACTTATAGTGTGCTGACATCATCTGTGTTTAGAAAGGGGAATGTGCATCCTGTAGCGTGTTCTCCCTGTTGCCAAAAGGGACATTTCCCTCACACAAAATTGCACACACACTAACCCCCCTCATCCCAACACACACACTTGCCATGTGCAGGATTTAAACCACTACCTAGCTATGTTATGACACTCGAGATGGATGGATTAGCAGAGCACGCTATTCGTGTTACTGGGAGGCTTCCCTTCTCCTGCTGTACTTATAGGGTGCTGACATCATCTGTGTTTAGAAAGGGGAATGTGCATCCTGTAGTGCGTTCTCCCAGTTGCCAAAAGGGACATTTCCCTCACACAAAATTGCACACACACTAACCCCCCTCATCCAAACACTCACACTTGCAGGATTCACACCACTACCTAACTATGTTATGATACTTGAGATGGACGCATTAGCAGAGCGTGCTATTCGCATTACTGGGAGGCTTCTCTTCTCCTGCTGTACTTATAGGGTGCTGACATCATCTGTGTTAGTGTGTTCTCCCAGTTGCCACAAGGGACATTTCCCTCACACAAAATTGCACACACACTAACCCTCCTCATCCAAACACACACAATTGCAGGATTCAAACCACTACCTAGCAATGTAATGACACTTGAGACGGACGTATTAGCAAAGTGCACTATTCACATTACTGGGAGGCCTCCCTTCTACTGCTGTACTTATAGGGTGCTGACATCATCAGTGTTTAGAAATGGGAATGTGCATCCTGTAGTGTATTCTCCTAGTTGGCAAAAGGGATATTTCTTTCAAACAGTCTTGAACACACACTAACCCCCTCCACACACACTGAGCATGTACAGGATTCAAACCCCTGCCTAACTATGTTATGACAATCAAGAAGGACACATTAGCGGAGCGCACTATTCGCATTACTGGATGGTTTCGCTTCTCCTGCTTTACCTATAGGGTGCTGACATCATCAGTGTTTAGAAAGGGGAGTGTGCATCCTGTAGTCTGTTTTCCCAGTTGCCAAAAGGGACATTTCCCTCTCATAGCCTTTCACACACAGAAACCCCACTCACTTACTGAGCATTTGCAGGATTCGAACTCCTACCTAGCTATATTATGACACTTGAGGAAGACACATTAGCAGAGTGCACTATCCGAATTACTGGGCATTTGTTCTGCACCTGTAGTATTTATAGGGTGCTGACATCTTTATTTCTACAGAGGTATGTACATGTAGTACTACCTGTCAGGTGGGGGATAGCATATATATGCATTTGCAGCCACCTACGTCAGGGTCAGATATGCACATCGCACTGGCAGGTTATGTTCTATACCATGCTTTGGGACCACAGGACCTGTAACACACAACACAACCAGTCCAGAACACCACACCCACATCCAGGACACACACTTAGCTTCCCTGGGAACAGTGCCAGGATATGCAGGTGTTCACATACACCATTCCAGTTGTTAACATCAGGTACAGGCATATTGTGTGTGAGAACTACTCAGGCCTCTACCACTTTACCCTACAGCCACTACAATTTGTGGGTCCATGTGCTATGGCAGAACCACACACCACAGCCACATGGGGGAATACATATTGCACGTGTCCATCTGCAACGTGGGTACTCACTGTTCCACACCAGAGGTAGACCACCATTGTTGATATCTGACCATACCCACCTTTCCCTGGACATCCATATCCCATCTCCACCCCCAGGCAAGGTTGTCACTGCACACAAACTGTATTTAGCACAAGCAGACTCTACACTTGTGTAGACTGGGGTGGACGACTTCAGAGGACCCATGCTGGAGGACTATACTGGCCACTCAGCATAATCAGTGACAATTGCATTCTATGAGCATGTGTACGGTTTGCATTGGTCATGCTATCCCACATATACCCATGACTGCTCCACAACAAGACACCTGTCAGCTGCACACCAGCCATATATGCGCCATACAACAGACAGAGTGACCTAATACATTGCAGAGCTGTAGCCCACAGAGGGAGGACATCTGTGAACAGTTCTGGCATGGCACTTCATTCACACATACTCATTACAACACAGTGTTGACAGTGGAATCATCCAGAGAATGCAGATAGGGTTCCCCTCAGTCTGTTATTGACGGACACCTACTGTCAGAGATCCTCAGCAACCCTCTCACAGCACACACCGACAACATGGCTGTGGCTTAGCACATTCAATCCCTGGGACCTCCACGGTGCCCCTGCTTGACAGAGGCACAGCTCACTAGCCTCACATGTTGCCTTCTGTGACCTACTTTACAGTGGCACAGTAGCCTACTATCCTGGGGATGCAGATGCCAAGCACACTCTGGCTGAGCTGTCATTTCCTAGGGCAACAAGCCTAGTATTGACCTCTACACCCATATGTTCAATTGTCGGATGCACAATATTTGTTGTGCTGTTCTATTGTTTGCAGGTCTTTATTGCCATAGCATTACCTGTTCCTATGACCAACTTGTGTATCTGTGGAAGATGTTTGCATATGACGGCGATACACTATATCACTTATGTCTCTGTAGTCATTTCCTGTGTGCACTGGGCTGATTGCTGTGTTGTGGTTGGTTCCTGGACTGACACGTACAAATACCAGATATGTGTGGCCAACTGCTAAACGGAGATATGGCCTAAGTGTGTGAGCATGCCCAGTTCAGCCTTTCCATGGCATGTTGTCTGACATATGCCTCATTTATCAAAGTGTGCGAGCATGCCCAGTGTGAGCTTTCCATATGTTGCACTCTGAAGTCCACCACATATTTGGGTGTGTGTGAACTTCAACAATATCTCACGTTTATGGTTGTGTGTTGGGTGTCATGTTGTGTACTAACTGGCCAACTGCTTCATGTCTGCCACAACAGGGATTATACTGTGCCTGCAGGGATTGCATGGGATACTTTGCAGACAGTTCTCAACATACTTTCATAATGACCTAACATTGTAGTACCGTATAGTGTACTGGTTCAGTACTTTCACTGTGGTGGACAGTATCCTGGGCTTTAGTCCTATGACTGCTTGACATCTTCATAGTGAGCACAACAGACTGTGTAGGGGCCAGTTGTGCACATATGACCATGTTGCAATATGTTCAGATATGGACTACCTACACCAGGCTCGTCCAACATTGCTAGTGTATTCCACAACATGGGTGGACATTGGCAAACACTAGCAATGTTCCCTAGGCCATTTCTGATGCTAGTCACAGGGTGTGTTTGTCCTTCGACACACATTGTAACTGGAGTTTGCCATGACATATGTCATGGTTAGTATACTGTGCCTCCGTCTACCTCTGACATAACAGTGATACCCAGGATTAGCCTACCATCTCCCATACACTCATCAGGATTCCTCTTGAGGGGTGTCGATATGTGGCTCTCTGGCTGACCTGTACCAGGAGTTTACTGAAGAGTGGGGGTGCCTTCTGTGTTATGGATCATTCTGTACAGCTTGTCCTATGTATGTCAGTGCTGGGGTTCAGGTCTCTCATGTGCATAACTCACTGCCATTCAGATTGTACAAGGTGCAACATGTTCATTCATTCCAGGTTGGACATGGCTTCATACATCAGGCACAGCTTTCCTGTAGCTGGGAAGGATGGCGGTGTGTGGAGCTGCAGTTTGTTTACTCAGGCAACACATGGCATCTGTTCATGCTCTTTGCTACCCCTGGTAGGGTACTGTTGTGGACTTTACAGTTGATGGAGGTGTCTGCTGTGGTATATCCCACAGGGGCTATTGTAGTCAGTTGTGACGCTGATGGAGGATGGCTGCAGAGCCACAGTGAGTTTCCCTTATCTACATCTGCCAACCTTCATGTTTGGGTGGGTATATGGTACATGTTTCTGTGAACACTACAGCCACATGTTTGTCCAGTGCAGGATATTTATCACCTTTTGTACCCAGGTCTCACATTACATGTTAGGTACCTCATGGGTTACCACCTGTGTGGTAATTTGTGGGCACTTACTGTATATCCACGGTGGTTGTCTATACACAGTTCTGCAATTAGCTTGCTGACATGGCTATGGCTACATTTGTCTGTTTGTAGGTGGCCCTTTTGTGGGTTGCTTGTGTCAGCTGGGGGTCGGATATGGTGGGCTGTTTGTACTCCTCTGCATACATGTTCAGTCACAGTCCTTCCATGTTGGCCTATACCTATGGGACATATATTTAGAACGGGGGTGGGGGGGCAAGACCAGGCCTTGTGGGATGCCACTCATATCTGCTTTGTAGTCTGACATGGATGCGGCATGTCTGACCATGTCAGTTCTGTCCTTGGTCTGGTTTGCAACCCCTCTACTGACATAGGGGTATATATTTAAGCTGCTGAACATATCCATACTGAACTCGTACGGTATTGTCTAGAAGCATGTGCACAGTCCAGCTACGCTGTGTGGACCACATTGCCCTCATCAATGACCTTAATGACTGCTTCAAATGGGTCAGACATGTTTAGGGACAGGTTCTGCAGTTACGACAGCCACACTGTGTAGGGTCCAGTATCAGTAGGTCCACAATAGCCTTCTGTCTGCAGTACATACTGATCCTTTCCATAGCTGTGCAGAACAAGCTTGTCAGGATCCTGGGGTGGTAGCTTGGAGTATCCATTCAGGCAACACCTTTGTTGTGATGGACCACTGTTGTTGTACACTGCTCTTTCGGTACAAATCCTGTGGTAAGGCTGACATTGGGCAGTAGTGTGATTTGGCATTCCATTATTCTTGGAGTCCATGTTGGCCTCAGCACAGGACACCATCACATACCTTTGCTGCTGTGTGTTCTGCTTTGCAGATGATGGCTGTTACCTCAGCATCTGCAATGTCAGGGGACCATTAGTCTGCTGGGATAGGTATTTTGCACTCGGAGGGGGGGGGTGTTTGCACTACACCTGACAGGTTGTATGTTAGCAATATGTGTGTGTGTTTGTTATGTTGTTTGTAATATCTGTGTGATTCAGAGCATATCTGTGGATGCCCAATATGGTTCCTACCATCAGTTGGGTAACCCTTGTGATTATCCTTAGTGTCCTGTACGTTTTGTATCTTCATAGGTTTATGGGTTCATACTAGGCTATACACCCTAGGCCATTAGTAAGCCTAGCTAGAGTGTGTGTGTCTTTCGCCACCCCTTGCTATGTTCAATTATGGCCATTTATGAAGTTCTTCACTGTGCCTCTGTCTGGTCGTGACACAGTGAGGACCCCCAGTATACATGTACAGTCATCCATCCACTTGGCAATATTCCTGTTGAGGGGTGTCAGTGAGGGGCTCTGCCTACCATGGATTGGGATCCTGTTTCTGGGTGTGGGGAGCCTCTGGGTTATGTATCTGTCCCTCCAGCACATCTTATTTCATTATGTGTTGAGGCTGACATCTGTGACTCTCACAGCTCCAATGGCTTTGATTTCCTGTGGTGGAGCATGTCCATTACTCCTGTGTTGGACATGGCCTTGTACAATAGACATACAATGCCTCTGTGTAGGCAGTGTGGGACTGCAGTCAGCTGGGGTGTCTACAGCCAGGCAGCATATGACATATATTTCACACCCTTTATCCTGTTGGTGGGGTAACTATGAGGTCTTCCGAACCGCTGCAGGTATCACGTACGGTACATCCCATATGAGTCATTGTACTAGATTATGGGTCTGATAAGGGAACAGTACAGCGATACAGTGACCTCTGTTGATGTTGATGTGAATCCTTTCATGATACGGTGTCCAGTATCGACAATCTTCATAGCCACATTGGCATTGTGAGTGTCACATGACAGATTAATGTCGACCTGTGTCCCTAGGTCCCTGATTACTCCTTGCATACATAATGGTTTGACACCTATGTGGTAATTTGTGTGTACCTTGTCTGGTATTTGGTGGGACATTCATACTGTCCAATGTCTTCGGAAGTCTGGGTGGAGTTCTTGTGTGTGAGTGTGGTCTGTCGCATGCTACAGACTGTACAGCAGTTTTCACGACAGTTATGTGCACATGGGTGGTCTCCACTGCTTTGTGCATTGTCAGTTACCTGGCAGTATGGGTGTCTGTGCTGCATATGGATACTCCCCCTCCTTTGATGTTGTGCTGCAGGTGTTGGGGCCATAACACATGATATGTGGTATAACCTAGTAGTGCTGGTGTGCTATCACTAGCTTGCAGCAGGCTTCTGTCACTGCACAGACATCAATGTTCTCCATAATGGGAAGTGCCTCAGGGGCATGCATATTGCAGTTTACACATCTGGCATTGGTCAGCATTACCCTTATGTTTCCTACCACTTATGTTTTCTAGGGTGGTGGGTAGTCTTTTTGGCCTTGCCTACATACAGCTCTATGGAGTCGGCAAAGGCCTTATCCAGTATCCAGACGCACACAGGTAACAGCTGCAAGCCATCCCTGGAACAGCAGCATGGCTTGTCATGCTTGACATCTCAAGTAGACAGACATTAGACCCTCTTGGACTGACAGCTGTAACTGTTCCAAATGTTAAACATGAGCATTCTGTGTTTGTACTGTGGCATCATTCTTGGTGAGGGTTGGATGCTACACACAGCCAGTGTCATACCGCCCTAGGGTACATACTCAGAGGGACCATCCATGTCTCTTTTTATGTTGACCAGGGAGGTACATCTCAGGTAATTCACACCAGCATGGACACTGAGTGCATCATATTTCTGCTTGCTTTGGGGTGACCTGCGTACTTGTGTTATGTGGCATTTTGTGGCAGCCTACAGGCAGCTTACTCTACCCTTTCCCTTGTTCAGTCTGGTGAGTGGGACAGCAGTGTGTCTGCCTATACAGACACCTATTACGACTGTATCAGGCATGTTGTTTCTCCTTCTGGCCTGTGACTGTTTGGCACACCAGCTTTGCGTACTATTCGTTGCATGTGCTATATTTGAAGGTTGTGGTTGCTTGTGATCTGCTTTGGAGGCTTCTGTTGGTGTGGTGTGTTTGTAATTAAGGCCTCCGGGAATATTTGTCTGTGTTTATGTGTTTGGTTTACAGTTGTGGTAGGTCTATGTGGGACTGGGTTTGTGGTGTATGTGGTTACCTTCTCCTCCTGACTAGTTTTGACAGTACTGAGTTGGTGGAGCTCAACCTCTGGTTTGGATACATGGATGCATCTATCACATATATTTGTATTTATTGGGGGGTGTTGTGGTTGTTTGTGTACTTGGGACTGGTGTCACATTGCCTCTGGATTCACAGATTCTACTTGTTGTGGCTGGACTTTTAGTGGATTGTATGTGTGGACATATGTTATTGCCATACTACTGGTCAGTGATTACTTCCCTTTTTATGTTTGCTCTATCATGTGGTAGCTTCCTCATTCTCTTGCATGGTTTGGTAATGGCTGGAGTCCAGCATGCCAGATGCCTGCGTGTATGGCATTGTGTGTTGTTGTTATTTGTGATTGCATACTCCAAGCATTCCTGGCTGTGTTCATGGAATGCCTGTATAACATGTTCTGTGGTGTGTCCCATATTCTGCACTTGCACAGGGACTTTTGTGGATTCAACATCGGTTTTGAGGGCTGCAACCTATGCTTTACACATGTTTTTCACTGTGGTATTCTGGCCAGGGACTGGGGTCAGGATGTGTATATCCAGTGTGATTACTCTATGGTCTGGTCTTACCAGTGAGGGGTGCACTTCTCATCTTGCCATCCAGTACACATGTTGCTGATTATCACATCCAGTATGCTTACCCCTCTTGTGGGAGTGGTACATTGTACCTGGGCATTTTGGTTTATGGAATCTGGGTAATTTTCTCCTACTGTGTTGGTGCTAGTATAATGCTCCCGGTGTATGTCTGGGTATTTTCAGTCAAGCAATATAATGTGGTTTGGGGGGATTGATATATTCATGTATTCCGAGATAGGCCAGGTGCAGTTCCTGGTATTAGGACAGTAGTCTGCAGCAGGCTATATACTGGGAGGCGGTTTTAGCCATTGGTATTTGACCATGGCTAATCCATGCTGCTTCTTGTTGTGGTACCAACATGGGGGTGTGGTTATCCTTGCCATTTCTTGCTAGTCACCCTCCTTTTGTAGCTTGTTCCATGTTTTGCGGCTGTACAGCACAGTATGAGGTGTGACCTGGTATTGTTAGGGTGCTGATGTGAGCCTTGACCCAGTTCTCTATTACAGGACTGGTATCTACATTCTCCATACTGTGTGCCTTTACACTGCACACATCTTGCTGTTTATACATCTGTCATTGGGTAGCATTACATCTAGGTTCCTATCCCTTGTAGAACCTATGAAGGTGGGTTTGTGCTTTGAGACTTACCTATTCAGGACATGCTGTGGGTACTGACAGCCTTTGCCAGTATCCATGGGGCATGGCATGACAGGTGCACGCCACCCCTAGCAGGTGGTGCATCATGTCAAGCTCCGCATGTCTTCACAGCCTGAAACACATTGGCTCCCCTTTGACTAACTGCATTACTTCAGCCAGTTATTGCACTTGATCATCCCATCGTCATTTTGTGGCTTCATGCTTGGTGAGGGTGGATGTTAGTCAGGGTGCTCAGGTGTGCATATAGTACATGGTGTTACATTACTTAACACATAGCATTCATGCCTCAGGTGGTGCTGCAGGGCTGCCTCTGTCGGATGCGCATATTACACTTCCCTGTACATGTTTGTGAGCAGGTCATGTCATTTTAGGCATCCATGTTATTATTTGAGTGAGTCAGAGGGGGTATCATTCCCAGGGTTACTACTGAGCCAGTGTATGTGCTATGCGTTGTCTCTTTGCCAAGGCCAGGGCATAGTGGGCACGCCTCCTTCTGCCTACTGGGGCAGGCTCAGGTTGTTCCTCCTCTGAGTCATGCTCTGCCTGTGATGTCCTTGGCAATGGTGGGGGGCTGTTTGGCCCGGCCCTATGCTGGCCCTGCTGCAGCTGTTTTCGCATGATCATATTATGTAGCATAGCACATACCATGACAATTTGGGTACATGTAGTTGCTGTGTACTGCAAGGCTCCACCAGATGTGTCCAGACACCGGAACTGTGACTTGAGCAGCCCAAACACATGCTCTATTACATTACGTGTTTGTGCGTGTGCCTCATTATGGCGTACCTGTTCAGGTGTGTGTGCGTTTCTGATGGGTGTCATCAGCCACGGCTCCAGTGCATAACCTGCATCCCCCACTAGGTGCCCATGTGGGATGTCCCCATTGGCAAATTTCTGGTACAGCTGCGTCAAATGCCAGATGTGGGAATCGTGGTAACTCCCAGGGCAGCCAGCACACACATTCATTATTATGCCTTGGGCATCACACATGACCTGGCAGTTGATGGAGGGGAAGCCCTTGCAGTTAATGTAGGCCCTACCCCGCTCACTGGCTGGTGCTTTGATGCGTATGTGCGTGCAGTCTATTGCACCCAGTACCTCAGGGTATTATGCTATTTACTGGAAGAGATGCATATTGCTGGCCAATACCTCATGGGCATTGGGGAAATATACATGATCACCGACATGTGCTGACATGGCATCCAGGAACTGGTGCAGTATCCTGGAGGCTGATGCCTGTGATATCCCCATCATATCACCAGTTGGTCTCTGGAAGGTACCTGTTGCTAGTATTCTTAGGCCAACACATACCTTGGTTTCCACTGGGATGGGTTCACCTCTGTTGGTTCTGTGTGTGAGGCGTGGCCTGCACAGCTCAACAACTTGCTGCAGGAGCTCTCTGTCCACTCTATAGCGCTCTACTATCTCCAGCTCATGTAACCCGTGGTAGGTGACCCTGGACCTGTACACTCTTCTCCGTCTCCTCACTGTGGGTTGTCTGGCACCATCTGCATTGTCACCACCCTCAGCAAGTCGCCTATGTCTCATTATGACAGCTATGGCAGCCCCTAACATTTCTGCTCTGAGTTCACCTTTTTCAGTTTTCACTTCTATTAGCTTACTCCTGTCTTGCAATGTCTCTTAAGGGAAACATCCTGCACTACTGTTTGCAGAGTTTTAAGTGCTGGGCTGGGCTACTATTCTGCCTGTGTAATTGCCTGCTTCTAATTGTTTTCACCTGCTAGCTTCAGCAGTTATCCCTGCTAGCTTCCTATTAATTCTGTTGCTTCCTTTTTCCTCTCTGTTTCCTCAGGGGGGAGCAACGTGCATACTATCAGAAACAAGCTCACAGTGGCTTACACTCACGCACACGTGCTTACACGGTTCAGAATCTACTTATTCAGGTTAAAACACACTTACACCCGCGCAAACACTGTTACACATCTGCCAACAGCCTCCAACATACTCAGCCTGCCATACACACGCGCACACCAGCGCAAACAGTGTTAAACATCTCCCAACACACTCCCACATGCTCAGACTGCCTTGCACGTGCACACACTGTCCTACTCACGCTTCATGGTGCACACACGTGCACATGCACGCCCAGCAAGAAACTATGGTGTAAGTAACAGTGTACACCTTCCATTTCTTGACTTTCCATGACTTATCTAGTGGCACACCTCTTTCCATGATCTGTGCCTGTCATCTGTCATGTTACACTGGCCTCCAATGAACTGCATTTCTTTCTACCATTCCTTCCTGTGATGTCACCTATCTCCTACTCTATTCCTCCCCCTTATGTATCTCTTACACTACTCAGACTGTGCTCATTTGCTATGTGACTGTGAGATTCAGTCTCCAAACCCTCATTTACATGAGATTGCCTACTAATGCTTAGTTACATGTCTTAGACTCAGCTTCCCCCCTTAGCAACCACTACACGGTGGCCATGTTGATTTTGGTCTGCTGGTCCCTGCATTGTCATTCCATGTATTGCATGAAACCCACATTTGTGGGTTTATAACCTTCATTTTCATGTTTTATGCAGCGCAGCCCGTTTGCGCGGGGCTGCACTGGGTTTAAACATGGGTGATCGCCGAAAAAAAATATATATATTTTTATTATTTTGGCATCGGGTTAAATTGCCAATGGCCATATATTTGGCCATTGGCATGCTGCCTGAGTCATATGCACCCTTTTTTTGGAGCTAACATGGCTCCATTGTGGAATTTGCAGAAACGTACTCAGTTGTCAACTGAGTACATTTCTGCAGCTAAAACGTCTCTTACACGGACTGGTTTCTGCTTCATGGATCGCTAATATACCTCATTTGCATACCTTTCAGATGCAAGTGAGGTATTTAGCATGTCCACACCCAGTCCGTGTAAGAGATGTTTTAGCTGGTCTCTTACACGGAGTTTTTTTGCTGTTCCTGGATCGCGAGGCTTGCATGGAGTGTTGCATGTCTCTTACACTCCGTGCAAGCCTTCGTGAATCCTGCCCACTGACTTCAAAAACCATTGAGCCACAAAAGATGGAAACATAAATAAAACAACTGATTTTTGCAGGGGAGCAAGACCCCATGGTAATTATATACATATTTCAACATTGAGATCACACTAGAGTGGGGAAAGAGCATATTCCCTGACCTCCACTGTACCTCAATCTCTAACATAAAAAAGAGTACTTTTTGAGCACCTGATTTTTGATCAGCTGCACCGGCCCCATCCCCTTTGAGGAAAACACTCTTCAGTGAATATATATACACCCATCTATATTTATATCAATAGCTATATCTATATCAATATCTATATATATTTATAAGCTGCAAGGAAAACCCAGCCAAGCAAGACTTTTCATTGCATAATACCTTAAACCACTTCTAAAGATGGCACATGGGATGTATGCCAATGAACTATTAAGGACAAAAGTGTTTCAGCTGATGGCTTCTGAATGCCCATGACTTTTTACTGTTTAAGTCTTTATGAGCATAATCAGGCCAATAAAGCCAAATCCCACTAGCTGTGGATCTGCATGTTTCGACCTTATTAGTAACCTCATCAGCACAGCATAAGTGGATTGTTTGGCTATATTTTTGAAATGCAAACCTTCAAATCAATCCTGGGAAAACTATTCGTATACCAATACACTTGCCCAATGTTTCCTGAAATTCATTAATTCCATTGCCCTGAACCAGCTCTTTCTCCCCCCCCCAATAGAGGTAGCAACATCCTTGACCTGGTCATTACTAACATGGGCGACTGTTGCTCTACACCAACAGTCAACTCTTCCCTGGTTAGAATCAACCACAAACTAATCACCTTGGAAATCCACAACCCTCCCACCCACCCTGCAGTGGTAACCACCATGAAAACTTCTTGAAAGCTAACTTTGGGCTCCTAAAAACAAAGGTGGCTAATTTCACAGCACCCATGCAAATGGAGAATTGTTGCATGGCCACCGAATCATACACCAATGCACTGTACGAACACGTACACAAATGCATGGATCTCGCCATACTCAAAAGAATGAAGATGCTCTCCTCCAAAAAAAGGAAGCCAGTCTGGTGGTTCCCTGCCATAAACAAACTCTACAACAGAAGGAGGAAACTGATGCAGAATAAGGTGAAGTCCCAAGACTGGAAAAACTCCCTTATCAGCCTCAGCAAAAAATTGAGATCCCTCATCTAATCCTCTAAAGCTAGCTATGAAGACAGAATTGCAACAGATAGTAAAGACAACCACAAGGCCTTCTATAGTTATGTAATGAATCTCCACGACAGCACCCAGATTTGCTCTGAGCTACTGCACAATGGTACCTCCTATACCAAGCCAACAGATATTGCCAATATATTGGCCGACAGATTCAGTGCCAACTTTACCACTCTCTCCACCACCAAAGGACCAGTCACAATATCAGTAGATTGCCAAGCACCCAGTATTACTGCTATACAGGTTAAAATAGCACTGTCCAAGGCCAAGAATACAGTTTCTATGGGACCTGACAATATCCCTGGCTGTGTTCTACATGGACTACAGAGTGAATTGGCACCTAAGCTGTGTGCCCTGTTCAAACACAGCCTCATCTCAGGCTTTGTCCCTACTGAATGGTGCACTGCTACAGTCATCCCTCTCCACAAAGGAGGAGCGACTACAGACAATGGGAATTATTGCCCCATTAGACTGACAAGTCTGATAAAAAAAGCTATGGAGTACATCATCATGGACCTAATAAACAAGGATATAGGGAACCTCCAAACTCTGGATCCCACATAGTTTGGTTTTGTAAAGGGTAGATCATGCCTGCTCAACCTGGTCGACTTCTTTGAGTCAGTCACCAGAGCTGTGGAGGAAGGCAAGGTGGTTTATACAGCCTACATTGATCTGGCCAAAGCCTTTGATACTATTCCCCAGTCAGGAATCTTAGAAAATCTCACTAAGCTAGGTATCAACCCCTATATCATTAGTTGGGTTGCAAACTGGCTTACAGATAGAACCCATAGTGTGAAAGTAGCTGACTCCAAGACAGACTGACGACCAGTCACAAGTGGAGTCCCAGAGGGTTCAATCCTGGGTCCTCTCCTGTTTGGTATCTACTTCTCTGAAGACCAGGCCAACCCAAAGGGACTCTGGTTGACAATGTTTGCAGATGATTCCAAGTTGAGAGCTATTATTAACTCCTCAAGGGATGTTGACATCCTACAGAAAGGCCTCACCGAGACCAACTACTGATGTCAGAACCATGGCCTTAAGCTCAATGCCAAAAATGTGTTGTCATCCCCTATGGGTAAAACTCGGTTCCTATGAATTACCACATTGATGGTAGTCCACTGAACACAGAAGGCGTTATAAGACATCTGGGAACACAAGTTGACAGCAACCTCTCTTTTGACCACCACATTGCCACTGCAGTCAGAAAGTCCTTCTATGTGGCATATCTCATTACTAAGGGTTTTGCATCCAGGAAGAAAGAGGTCATTGTCCCCTCTACTCTTTCCTCATTAGGCCAATCATCAAGTACAATGCCCCATTTGGCATGTACCTCACTAGACACCTGCAACAACTGGAAAGTCACAAAAGTACCTCACAAAGAGGATCCTAGGTCTTAAACACTTGTCCTATATGGATAGACTCAAAAAACTCCAACTATTCTCTGTCTCATATCACCTACTTAGAGGCGATATTTGCTTGACTTACATAGCCATGTCTGACCCTGGTCTGTTAGAAATTCTACATCTAAAGAAATCCCAATCCCTCCACACCACACAGTCTAGAGACCTCAACCTCATTACCACAATCAACAGAACAAGCTGGAGGGATAGGATCATAACCAGAGACTGCCCATGCTGTGGAATAGACTTCCCATACATGTCAAACAGAGCACTTCACTGGCCCTCTTCAAGAGAAATATTGGTGATTGGATAGGAAATAGAAAACTCACCCCGGGGATCACTCCAGTGATAATGGCTTCAGGGCCATTAACCTAGTACACACCTATGAACCTAATCCTGAAGTACATAAACATTAAAGTAACTGCAAAGAAAGGGTAAAGGGGTCACACAAACAAACTATTCAGTAAAACCTGCAAGAAACATCCAGCCTAGTAAGGGTTTTCACTGTGTAATACCTTAAACCTCCTGTAACAGGGCCATGGTATTTATGCAAATGACCAATGACATAGTGTGATTCAACTACATGGCTTCTGAATGTCCATGACTTTTTACCTTTTTAATTCTTTATGGATACATTCAGACCAAATAAAGCCAAACCCCACTAGCTGCAGACATGTATATTTTGGCCTTTACAGTGACCTCTTCAGGACAGCATAAGTGAAATGCTTGATGTAGGAACCAATAGATGAGATCTGCTTGTAAAGAGCATGCCCTGAATGAAGGGCAGTCAGGTATGCGAATGGATGAAAATGACGGTGCAAAGTGGAAGGATACCATACCTGTAGTAGAAGGATTATGGAGACCATAGTGCTGCATCTGATCTAACACAAAGCAGATAATGTCTTTCTCTTTTCAGTGGGTCTCTGCCTCTGCATATAAACACCTGAACAGTGAATGTTACATGCAGTTATACCAGAAAACTAGGGAACTATGAAGGCAGTTACCTGCAGTTATACCAGAAAACTAGGGAACTTTGAAGGCAGTTACCTGCAGTTATACCAGAAAACTAGTGAACTTTGAAGAGCAGAAGATGTGGCTATACTTGTTTCCATACAATAGTGCAGTGAAAAGTACAGTATCTATTCTTCCAATTAGTCAAGTCAGAAGGAAGAAAGATCCAAAACAGGAATTTCATCTCTTCAAGGAATCAAAGATCAAGGGCTTGTCAGCGTCAAATAATAGAAAAAGACCCAGCTTCTGCTGTAGATGCAGGGAAACTGTGACTTTAGCTCAGCTTGGGCAGGTTTGATTAGTTATCCAGGTGCTGAAGAAGCTGGCTGGGAAGGAAAGGAATGGTGAGGCTATGTATGCAGGGATATGCTTTCTGCTTACACAATCCCCAGTGAGATCATGGGGACAGCATAACTTACAGAAGTGGATAACATGCCCTTTCTCTGTCCTATTGTCCTTGGGCTTAGTGGACATTTGGAAGTAAGCAATGGAAGCAAAGCAAAAATTGCATCATCCTTGCCTAAGTGAAGAGTGTCTTCCAAATAGTTCTCACCAGTTATGGAACACATTAATAACATTGTAGTGATTGGTCTAATAGCTAGCAAATGGAAAAGACAAAACAAATTAAAGAAGGGAAAAAAAAATATATATATATACAAATGTATATATATATATATATATATATATATATATATATATATATATATATATATATATATATATATATATACACACACACACACACACACACACACACACACACACACACACACACACACACACACACACACAAGTGAATGTTGGTGTGTTGGGTATTTAGATTTGAGAGATGAAGATCATTTCTTGTGTGATGGCTCTGGGCTGACTGCATGATACAATTTTTCAGGCTATGAGCTAGTGTTACGATATTCTAAATAAGGATGGAGTTTTAGAGGCTCATCTACTTTTCCATGTCCATCCAGCTGAGTAGCCTGACAGGCATGGCTCCTACTATTAGTATAACTTTGTTTTCAAAATCATTAGTTTGTTGGCATGTCTGATACTTGTGCAGTCTCTGGAACTCAGAATCCTGGGAACTGTAGGAAGAGAGACAGAAATGCAATTGAATATTTTGAGTGGGTGCAACATCACCTAGTCTCTAGGGGGACTTGGGTCAAAATAAAAAGTTGAAGTGAAGTGGTGCATTATTTTCAAAGAAATGTAGATCATATATGGTATTTCAGAACAGTAATATGTCATAATATATCACACTGTAATTAGTCATTTGGGAATTTCGTAAATTGGAAAGCTACCCAAACCACTGCTTCCAACTGTAATCTGCCACTGCCATGTCCCCCAAGGCAGGCAAGAAGATTTGCCTCTAAGCATCTGACTTGTGTGACTGGAGATGTGAGAATGTACATCAGGTATTAAACAGAAAGAAGGCCACCAAAAGCCATTCAGTTTTAGATGCCCTATTGCACTTTTTGAGTATTTTTCCATCCTTTTAATCTGGATATGTGCTGTACCCACCATTACAGGACTTATTATGACTAGTTTAATTTTATAATCTTATTATTGATTAAGGTGATCAAAACATTAAACACTGCTTTCCTTAATAAGCTGCCATGTAATCCTGCCAAAGGTTAGTAAGTTAACTAGACAGATTTTAATTTGGGTTGAATCACAAGATGGTGACATGGATAGCACAATGGCATTAAGAAAGACATATTGGATCAAAGCAAATTCAGTAGATTCAGATAAAACCAAATTTATCAGTGGAGTCCACAGGAGTCAGGACTACAATCTGTCTTTTCAGTGTCTGTATAAGTGACAATGCAGAAGGTCTTGAAGGACACATTTCCCTTTCTGTCAACAGTACACAGATATGCTTAAGCTGATTCACAACACAAAAAGGTTGAGAAAGACTATAAATAGAATTGCACGGTACAAGTATCGCAGCTTGAGTTCAATAAAAATGTCAAATAATGCATCTGAGAAGCAATAATTTTGAAAAAGGACTAAACAATAAAAGGAAAACAAAACACTAGCTAAAATAAAAATGGAAAGGGACAGTTATAAAAAGATAACGCAAATAAATCTGCTAGATGTGCAAACATCCTTAATCCGGTCCTCACACACATGGTAAAATGTTGCATCTCTTTAAGTGTAACACCCTCATTAGTCATGTTAGACCAGAAAGCTGTCTCCTTTGAAGTAAAGGTGAAAGCAGAGACACTGGCTAACCCTAAAACTTTTGAGAATTATTCTAGGACAACCTTCCTACTACTAGGTCACAATGGCAAAATTTCAAGGCTCTGGGCCCCCCTCCCCCAACCCTGAGAACGCTTCTGTCTATATGGAATCGTTCACGCAACCTGTGTAATCATATTAACAGCTGCATAGAGACAACTGTACCTACCCAGATTAAATACATGATCAACTCAAAAAGCAAGTTGCCCTGGTAGAATTCTAACATTCAACAAATTGCATAATAAAGGAAGAAATCCATGGCACAAATTATGAGGTACAATGCCCAGCAAGGTAACAAACAACTTAAGGGGCTAATAATGTCCACCATGTCCAAATCTGAGGGAAAATTAGCATGCTAGTCCAAGGACAATCACAAAGCTTTCTTCAGCTAACCTCAAAGGCAATACACAGCAATCCACTGGATGAAAATTTTAGGTCCGGTTTTACCCCATTTCCCTTCCAGAAGCCCCTCAGGTAATACCCACAATATAACTCCCCAATTATCATCACAGAGCAGGTGCTCAAGGTGCTCTCCAAGGCTAAGGACACTGCATCGATCAGTCCTAATAATATCCCAGGATGGCTCCCTAATAGCATGACACATGAGCTACCATAACCACTAGAAACACATTTAACCACTATCTGCAAACAGATTTCATGCCAAATGAATGGGGGAATGCAATTGTTATCCCACTGCACAGGGGTGAGCCATCCACGGATCACAGAATTATAAATCCATAAGCCTGACTACTCTGCTATGCAAAGCTATGGAGTGAATAATCATGGACATCATAAATGATGACGTGTAATCTACAATATTAGTGCAGGCTATGTACAAGGACCCAATGACTCAAGTATGAACAGTGTTCAGTCTAACAGAGGTGTTCCCAGTGGGACTGGGTGTGCATCAGGGTTCAGCTCTGAGCCCACTACTGTTCATACTGGTGATGGACTACATTAGCAAATAAATGGGAGGGTACAGACCAACAAATTTGCTGTATGCAGACAATTTGGCATTACAGGCAGTTGCTGAGCAAGAACTTTAGCAAAGGATAAGAGAATGGAATGTAAAACTGAAGACGTGAGATAAAACTAATCACTGATAAGACAGTGGTAATGGCAGAAATCTGTGGAAATCAGAAAAAGATGAGAATTGAGGTAGAAGGGAAGCGGCTGGAACAGGTTAATAGCTTCAAATGTCTGGGAAGGGTGGTTGAGCAGAAGGAAAGCCTGAATGAAGAGGTCAAAGCTAGAATCTGATGGGCCACAGCCAACTGGCATAGAGTGTCAGGTGTAGTGTATGACAGACGAATGCCAAAGAAGTCGAAAAATAAAGTATACAAAACATTGGTGCAACCAGTACTACTGCATGGTACAGAAACCTGGGCAGTAAACAGAGAGGAGATGAGAAAGCTAGAGGTGATGGAAATGAAGTGCCTGAGAAGGGTGGTAGGATGCACACTGTGGGACAGATAAAGAAATAAAGACATAAGAGCAGAAGCCAAAGTAGCTTCAATTGCAAAAATGATCAAAGAAAACAGATTATGGTAGTTTGGGCACATGTGCAGAACAGCAGAAGACAATCTGGTGAAGACGATTTGGTACAGACAGGAAGAAGGTAAGAGGAAATGAGGGCATCCAGCAAAGAGGTGGATGGATGCTGTGAGTGACAATCTGCGACAGTCAGGCATGAGTGTCAAAGAAGGCAGCAGTGTGGTACTGAATTGTGAGAGATGGCAACAGTTAACACAGCACCCCAACCCCATGAAGAAAAAATGGGGAAAAAGGTTTTGATAATGGCAATGATAGTCTACAAACACTGGACTCAAATCAGTTTGGTTAGTCAAGGACAGGTCTTACCTACTCAGCCTGGTGACATATTCAAGAAGGTCACCGAAGCAATGAATGAGTGCAAAGTGATGCATACTACCTACCTCAACCTTGCAAAGGCATTTGACACAATATCCCACTCAGGCATTGTCGAACAGCTCACTAAACTAGGTATACACCTCTACATTACCCACTGAACAGCCAGCTAGCTCACAGACAGGAACTAAAACGTTAGAAAAGGGCAGTATTCATTTACAAAAAAGGCTGGTTACTAGTAGGGTGCCTCAAAACTCACTGCTGGGGCCACTCCTGTTTGGAATCGACTTCTCTGAGGTAAAGGCTAACATCAAGGTCCTCTGGCTACCCAAATTTGCAGATGATTGCAAATTAGGTGCAGTCACTGAATCTCTCCAAGGCACTAACATACCCAAATAAGGCCTGGCACAAACTAATAAATGATGCCAGAGTCATGGTCTTAAACTTAGTGCCAAAACAGCATCATAGTATCTTTCAAAAAGATGGCCACCCCAACATACCTCTCTACCTCTTAGTGCAAGAAATCTGGACAAAGCCTAAAATAATGGGGGGAACAATGGTCCAAAAATAGAACAGATTTTAAATGTGTCTCTTATAAACTTAGAAAGTTGCTAGAATAACAGGTTTTGTATTAGCACACATTTTCTGAAGAATATAAAGTCTGAAACCATAAATATACCCCTGACATGACACCTATATGTCTGTTAGAGAGAGGAAGCTTTTGAATGTTCGACCACTCATGCCCAAGTATGCATACACTAACAAACCCCTTAGGAACCAATGTCTGTCAAGTGTTATTGGGAAACATGGCTAGGCTTAAAAAGACTCATTCGGTCATTAACTTAGCATTCTATGATACTATGATGTTTAGTTCAGAAAAAAGGAAATTTACAAATATGTGAATATGTCTTTTTCATTTTTATAAATATTTTGCTGCAGTACATATCAATGTTTTTCACTTGTAATACATCACATTGTCTCGTTGTTTCTTTTATGAATATTGCAATATGCTAATGGGGGTTCCAGCCTCCCCTTCACAACAGACAATGCATTGAGAGTAGAGGGTGGAGTTCACTGCTTGCTATGTACCATAATGCACTGAAATTCTCAAGCAAAACAAAGAGGGGGAGAAATTAAAGTCACTGCATGTTGATCACCTCCTTCCAAATGCTTTTCTTAGTTTACCTCTTTTGCTTTAATGTGTGATGATCTTTCATGATCCTGCAACTTATCAGAACTTTTCTGAATGTTTTCTTCTCTCTGCTTCAGTGACCATCAGTCAAGATCCTCTCCCTTGACTTATTTTATTCCACTCCATCCACTTCTAGTGGAGGTGAGAGCCGTATCAGTCCCTGCTAGTGGTGCAAATTGAGCAATGGAGAGCCAAGCCATCACTTTTTTCTCTTAAAGGTCTAACCATAACATGTCCGTTAACACAGCCAGAAGAATTCACCATGCAAAAAGAAGCAGTGAAGGCATGCCACTTGTTTCTGCAAATGAAGTTACTCCTCAAGACAGCCCTGCCCTCCATGAAGTCAACACTCTTGTGGGATCTTCAATCTCCACTAGGGATTCAACTTTGGGAACATATGACCCATGTATTTAGGTCTATACCCCCACTCTGAAGACAGGTGAGCCTGTAAAGCCATGTCACTTCTCTCCTCCCCATGCCAGCTCCAGTAGATGTCTGTGCCATTACTGGAAGTCAAGACATCTGGGTCATAGTTAACAGAGCTTGCTTAAGAAACCCAATTTGTCACATCTGCTTTCGCTATTTAAAATATTTTGACCTCTAAATGCATAACCAACCTTCATTTTTAATATTATTCACCAGTAACATTCAGAATATCAGTATATCTGTAAGAGCTTGTATATCCACAGTGATTGCCACACTAATTAAGTAAATTAATAAATTGGCCCACTTCTGCCATGTTCCTGTCATGCCATCTGTTTGCCTGCAAAGGAAAAGTCCCTATAACACTAATAAAGGAAAGTGGCTCTCTAGAATCTGTGAACTGCATTTTTTATCAGATGCAACATTACACTGTGTTACATAATGTCTGTTGTTCTGTTGTCTAATGCCTGTATACACCCATCTCCAATTGCTTTAGTCACTTATTACCATATGAAACACTTACCTAAACATAATTAATCTAGTTCCAGAAACAAAAACTAGTTTTCAATTCCAAAATATTCTAAAGCCTCTAGCCTCCTCCTAATATTTCAATTCTCGCAAGTTTCAGTGTACTTTCTCCAGTAGGAACCCATATACATTGGTATCCTGGCATCTGTGTACACATTCCCATTAGCTGCCTGTCATGGTAATTAGGGAAAGTGTGTTCACTCCTGTTAAAATAAATAAATATAATTTAGATCTCCTTAGCTTTAGGTCTGGGACATAATTCTTTTTTGTCCTCACTCAGTGGTGGCACTCTCCTCCACTAGTAGTAGCATCAAGTAATATTTAAAATAAATAAACATTTCTTCCAATTTCAAAGTGGAATCTCTGCTAAGTCATCCTTTTTCATTTATTTTTGAAGGCTTTTTAAGTTGTAATTCTTCCTACATGATTGGCTGTGGAAGATGTTGGGCATAGCTGCAACATATGAGAACAGCAGGTTGAACTACATTTGTGACATGTAAAATTGTCTTGGCTTAGATAAGCAATACCAGCAAGGGGATTTTGAATGGTTTCAGAATTGGAGCCTGTGGTGCATTTCCTACCCACCTTAGTGATGTCTGAAAAGCATAGCTTATATAGCTTATACTGATTAAAGAACACAGGATAAAGGTAAATAAATAAACAGTATAAAATCTGAGTGAAGATATGGTAACTCATGCCCCATGGGGATAGCACCTTGGTGCATGAATAAGTTAATTATAGCAAGGCACCAAAATTGATGAAAACATTTACATTTGTTCCAACCTAAGGGATGTCTCCTGGGAGGTGAACAATGTAAAGGAGTAGATATGGAACATTATATATGTATCTTTATTGAAGGGCTGTAAGCTAGGTTTCAGGATCTAGGACCTAAAAGGATGGAGTTCTTTGGGTTCTATGTCATGTCAATTAAGATTAACGGAGGTGTCACATCTGTCAGAATGCTAGACAAGGGTGTGATGTTAACAGGGAAACAATGATGAACCCTGAAAAATCTGTATTAGATGTGCAAACATCGGTTAACAATGTAAAGGAGTAGATATGGAACATTATATATGTATCTTTATTGAAGGGCTGTAAGCTAGATTTCAGGATCTAGGACCTAAAAGGATGGAGTTCTTTGGGTTCTATATCATGTCAATTAAGATTGACGGAGGTGTCACATCTGTCAGAATGCTAGACAAGGGTGTGATGTTAACAGGGAAAAAAATTATGAACCCTGAAAAACCTGTATTAGATGTGCAAACATTGGTTATCCACGACATCAGAATATTGGAGAGATCAAGTTCCAGTCCATTAACATATGTGTGAGAAGTGACCTAGTTTACAAAAAGAGGCACTAGCCCTCCTTGAGCAACATAAAGGAGATGTAACAGGCATGTGTGTGATGACAGAAGTGGGCTATGTATTGGAGGTCTTTCTCATTTAAATTAATGGGAGACAGCCAGTATAGTAAACTAGAAACTAGAGACAAAAACTGACTCTGATGAAATGCCAGAAGTACCTATGAGGTAGGTAGTTAGTAGAGAAATAAGAAACTGGAAAGCTTTCAATATTAATTAGTAATTTATGAATGACAACTATGAATGAGAGAGCTCCAATACTTGAGGCCAGTACATGTACTTAAAACATGCATGGGAAAACTAACCCCCCCCCCCCCACACACACACACGCATTCACCGAGCAAGGGATTAATGGTGCGGTAGACATTGTCTAATGTCTCCCTTTACACCCCTTTTAGGTCTCTCTGAAGCAGACACCAAAAGCTATTCCAAATATACAAGCCTAAAAGCAAATTAGGGCAAAACCTTTACAGCTACTCCCCTGCCATATTCTGGAATAAACTTCCCCTGGATTTTCGAATGATTAAGCACCCACAAAAATTTAAAATCACTACAAAAACTTTCTAAGAAGCACCTGGAGCTGTAACTGTAAACATCCTCCTTAAACTCTCCACCCTCGCCTCTTTTGCTTCTTGTTCTTAACTCACCACAACCTCTGTCAATAGCCTAACCCCCTTGTTTCATTTATCCCTTCTCAACTGCTTTACAGTGAGACTTACTTGTAAATAGCTTGACTATCTGCTTAATCAGACTACTCTTATCTTGGGCCGGATTTATGAAAGCTTGCATGGAGTTGTAGAGTAGTGTAAGATGTCAAACAGGCAATATGTCTGACGTGCGATCCAGGAACAGCTGGCAAGGGCGTGCGCGAGAGCTGCTAAAGCTACTCTTGCACGGACAGCATCATGGTATGCAGATTGCCTCATTTGCTGATGAAAGCTATGCAAATTAGGTAAATTTGCAATCCAGGAAACACTAACCTGTCTGTGGAAGATTAGTGTTATCTGTAGAAATATACTCCGTTGGTAACAGAGTACCGTTCTGCAAATAGCTAAATGGAGCTATGACAGCTCCAAATAAAGGATGCATACAGTTGAGGAAGCATGCCAATGGCCAAATATAAGGCCATTGGCATTTATAAATGTTTAAAATTATTAAAATCTAATTTTTTTCCCCGATCTCTGATGTTTAAGCGTAGCGCAGCACTGCACAAACGTGCAGCACTTTAAAAACAAGAAAATAATTAAAAAATAGCCAAAAATAGACATTTTCACTAAAAAAAATATCCTGCCATGCAGGTGAATGGCAGGCTGAAGACAACATGGCCACTGAGTACTGGTTGCTAAGGGGGGGAAACTCAGTGTGAGAGATGTAACCATGCATTAGTAGGCAATCCTATGCAAAGAGGATAAGGATAGTGAATCCCAATTTTCCCCAGCATGTGAGCCATGTCTCAAGAGTGTAAGTGTAGGAGTAGATGAGAAGTAGAGTAGAATATAGGTAACATCATGACGGGGTGTGTCAGAAAGGCTGTAAGCAAAGTGGAGCACAGTGTCTTGTGTTTGCCCTGAGTTGCTCAGGATTGCAAGAGGTGTATCTACAGTTGTCCTTTTTGAAAACCAGAAACCAAAGGTGCACACTGTGAAAATATCTGAAATTTCTTGCAAACGTGCACACAGCATGTGTGCGTGTTTTCACAGCTCTGCCCTGGGAGGAAACAGAAAGGGAAAAGGAAGGAAAAGAAGTAGTAGGAAGTTAACCAAGGAGAACTAGCAGAGCTGCCAGGTGAAATATATCAGAATCAGCCAATTACACAGGCAGCAGACTAGCCCAGCCCAGCACTTTAAACTCTGCAAACAGCATTCTTCCCTGTTTTTTCCCAAAAACTCTGCAACACTGCAGTATACAAAGAGGGAAAGCTTAAAAACTTTAAAATCAGACAAAATGTTAGGGGCTGCTATTGCTATCATAAACCAACATGTGCAAGGTGCTGAGGGTGGTGATGTTGTGAATGCTGCTGAGCAACCCACAGTGAGGAGACAGAGAAGAGTGTACAGACCCAGGGTAACCTACAAGGGGCTGCATGAGCTGGAGATAGTGGAGCACTATAGGGTGGACAGAGACCTCCTGCAGCAAATTGTTGGGCTTTGCCGGCCATGCCTCACACACAGAACCAACAGAGGGGAATCCATCCCAATGGATACCAAGGTATGTGTTGGCCTAAGAATACTAGCTACAGGTACCTTCCAGAGACCATCTGGTGATATGATGGGGATTTCACAGGCATCAGCATCCAGGGTACTCCACCAGTTTCTGGATGCCATGTCAGCACATGGTGAGCACGTATATTTCCCCAATTCCCGTGATGCATTGACCAGCAATATGCATCTTTTCCACCAAATAGCAGAATACCCTGAGGTAGTGGGTGCAATAGAATGCACGCACATACACATCAAAGCACCACCTGGTGAGTGGGGTAGGGTCTCCATCAACTGCAAGAGCTTCGTGTGCAATGCCCAGGGTATAATAATGAATGTGTGTGCTGGTTGCCCTAGAAGCTATCATGATTCTCACATCTGGCATCTAATGCAGCTGTGCCAGATATGTACCAATGGGGACATCCCTGATGGTCACCTAGTGGGGGATGCTGGATATGCACTGGAGCCGTGACTGATGACACCCATCAGAAATGCACACACAGCTGAACAAGAACTCCATAATGCGGCACATGCACAAACAGGGAACATAACTGAGTGCGTGTTTGGGATGCTCAAGTCATGGTTCCAGTGCCTGGACACATCTGGTGGAGCCTTGCAGTACTCACCAACTACATGTACTCAAATTGTCATGGTATGTGCCATGCTACACAATATGATCCTGTGGAAACAGCTGCAGCAGGAACAACATGGGGCAGGGCCAAACAACCCCCCACCATTATCAAGGCCTGCACAGGCACAGCGTGACTCATAGGCGGAACAACCTGAGCCTGCCCCAGTAGGCGGAAGGAGGTGTGCCCAGTATGCCCTGGTCTTGACAAAGAGGCAATGCATAGCACATACACTAACTCAGTAGGAACCCTGGAAATGACACCTCTCTCTGACTCGCACATACAGTAAAAGGGATGCCTAACTTGACACTACCTGTTTTCAAACATGTATAGGGAGTGTAATATGTGCATCCGACATAGGCAGCCCTGCAGCACCATCTGAGGCATGAGTCCCTATTTTAAGCAATATAAAGCACTGCTAAGCAAATTTTACCAGTATTGAGCATATTTAAATACAATTGTGCATAGCTGTGCACCGTGCTAACCAGTGCAACGTCAGCCAATGTCAAGAAAAGTTGGGCAATGTTGGGCAAAGTCGAGCAAAGTTGGGTAAACACATTCACACCTGCTTTACTGTTCCTTAACCAGTCAGGTCTGCCCAGCAGGAAAATAAAAAGCAGTGACAGGGCTTGAACTCTGAGTATTGTGCACTATAGTCATAGTACTGAACCACTAAGCCATGACAGTATTTCACTGGCATAGACACAACTTAAGTCACTCACACATACCAGTTGGGGGAGTCACATACCTATCAGTTACAGCCAGTAGGACAATTGTAGACAAACGCAAATACAAACCAATGCTGTATCATGCCCTCTGAAGAGGCATATGAGTAACCTTCCCCCAGGCCTATGCAGACAGAGAACAGCAGGCCAGGCAGTGTGATGTGGGTTGGGTAGGCTATGAAGTCACAAACTAATATGCGTGTAATTGGAAAGTAAGGTCTGTAGTACATTGGTATGCCTCAAGCCAGTATGATAGGCAACAGTACAGACTGAAATGGAGTACCTGACATAGCAGTACAGGCCTAGCAAATGTGTATAAGTGTCAGGTGTACCCCTCATCCTATGTACACCCACAGTAACAATCAGGTGTACCCCCCCAGGTATAAATCTACAAATAATAGCTGTCCCCCCTGTATGTAGAAATGTTGATAAGTCTATGAAAATTGAGTCATGGAAGCCCTACAGGCACAGCGTGCTTCCTGTCGATATACAGCACAAAGGTGAGCCCTGAAGTAAAAATCAACTTGATTTTTCACACACATATAGTATATATGCCCATAGTGGGCATGCTTGTACACTTAGGCCATGTCTGAGTACAGCAGTGGTCCACACATATCTGGCAGTTGCAGTTCTTACTCCAGACACTTGTCACTATTCACCAATCCTGCCTTGCGCACACAGTGAATGAAAACAGACCCATATAATATACTGGACCCCCGTCATAATCAAACTATGTACTACAAGTACTTAAGTTGTTCAAAGAAAGCGAAAATCCAAAGAAGATCAATAAATCTCTGGTCAGTATCATCAAGAAACAATGAGCACTCTTAACATTATCCAAGCCGTGTTCTGGCAAAAATATTGCCAAAGAGTCAATAGAGAACCATGAAGCTCTCTTTCGCTATGTCATACATATCAGTGTAAACTCATATATGTTCTGAGTCAGTGCAAAGTGTAAATGAATACAGATATATGACTGACATTGCCAACACCTTGTCAGACAGGTTCATACATATCTACCCCTCTCTCACTGACATAAGGGCCCATTACCATACCTGGAGATTGTGAAAACCCAGAAATCACATATACAATGGTTAAACAGCTTTATCCAAACCTTAAAACATGGCATCTATAGGATGACATGGTTCCCCTTGCTGTGCCATATGTGAACTCCAAAACAAACAGACTACACCTGAACAGTCTGTTGAGACTCACCCTCTGTACAGGATATGAAACTGCTGAATGGGTTACAGCAACATTTGGCACACTCCACAAGTGTTGGTGCACAACAGACCATGGGAACTACTGTCTTATAAGCCTAATAAGCCTGATCTGCAAGGCCATGGAGTCCAACATTATGGAACTCATAAACAGAGCTTTTGGGAGCCTACAAACACCCAACCCTACCCATTTTGGTTTGGTCAGGGGCAGATCATGGTTCCTAAACCTGCTAGTCAGTTTTCAAGGCAGTTACCCAGGACATGCATCAATGTAATGAGCTACACATGGCCTACATAGACCTTGAAAAGCCCTTTTCCAACATGCCACACACATGTTGTATCCACAAAATCAACAACCTGTGCATAAACATGTATGTCATCTGATGGATTGCCAACTGGGGCACAGATAGATTCCACAAGGTAAGAATTGTGGTCTCCCTGTTGGACTGTAAGCTGGTAACAACTGCTGTCCCCCATGGCTCAGTCCTGGGACCCCTCCTGTCTGGTGTATACTTTTCAGAAATACAGTCAAACACACGAGGGCTATGGTCAGCAACGTTTGGGGATGACTGCAAAAAGGTTATCATAATCGATGTTTGGGACAACAGAGACATCCTTAAAAAGGGTCTCAGTCAGACAGATGTGGTGTCAAAATTATGGCCTTGAGCTACAGTCATACAAATACCACATTGGTGCTAACACCCTAAATATGGAGGTAATAATAAGGGATCCATGGACACATGTAGATAGTCACCTCTACTTCCAGAAACACATTCACAAAGTGGTTAGAAAATCATGCTATGTGTTCCCACAAAGTGCCAAGGTCTTTGCATGTACATCAAAGGAAGTTCCCTCTACTCATCAGTCATCAGACCCATCAGAGAGTATCACAGCACAGATGCGATGAATCTGAGTAGGCACCTTCAGCAACTGGAAAGACCACTGAAGTACCTCAACAAGAGGATTACTGGCCTCAAACAGTTGAGCCATGCAACAAGACTGAAGTTAACTCAATCTGTACTCTGTTGCATACACTCTACTCAGGTGATCTCTGCCCAACAAACAGGTCCATGTCCAATGCAGAACTGATGTACTTGCTCTATCTGAAGTAAACCCAAGCTCACTGTGCCACATGCTCTAGGGATATCATCATCACAACAATAAATAGAACATATTGGAGGGATACATTACTAACTCACAGACTTCCCTTGCTTTGGAACAGGCTCCCAAACTATATTAAGCTGAGTCCTTCACTGACACTCTTCCAGAGGAGCCTTGATGAGTGTATGTCAAACTGAACTGTCACACCATGGATCACTTCATTAGCTCTACTACACAGAGGCCTAGGGAACTAACCCCATGTGCTGTGATAACTGCACACTCTGGCCATACTAATAGATGCCTTCAGGCAGATAGCCTATTACCCACCTATGAACCTATATATATGTAGGGGGAACACAGTACAATAAGCCAAAGATGGATGGGCAGAGATGTGTGTAAGAGGGTGAGCATGACAGGGAGTCAATCAGGACTGTCCCACCCAGCACACATCCCAATGGCACAAAAGACATGAGGTGCACATCTCACCCACTGTACATAGCCACCAGTATCTGTAAGCATTACAGTGTATGTGGTCCATGTGCCTACTGTACAACATGACTGTACAATGAAGTACACATCTACTATCTGTAGACATGTACCTGTCACATAGGTTCATAGGTATGTAGTAGACTATCTTCACAAAGGCATATATTAGCCTAGGCAAGTTGTGCAGCTTTCACCACCCCATTGAGTAGTCTCCTAAGCCCTAGTTCTAATAGTTAGTACCCTAAGCCCCTTTCTAGTGGGGCTGCTGATGTGATGCCTGGCGTGAATTGTCTGTTTCCCATCCACTCATCAAGGTTCCTATTGAAGAGTGTCAGCGAGGGGCTCTGTCTGATGTACATTGGGACTCTGTTCCACAGTAAGGCAAGTGTCTGCGATTATGATCTATCCCACCAGCATGTTGTATTCATTGCTGTAATGAGGTTCCTATCCCTGGAGTGTGTAGTGCGACTCAATTTTTTTATCCGTAGATGGAGCATGTTCAACAGTTATGTGTTGGACATGGCTTTGTATGTTAGGCATAGTGTGCTTCTGAGTTGGCGGTATGCAACGGAGAACAGATTTAGTTTTATCAGTTGTGTTGCATAACACAACTGTTTAAGGCCAGTGATCCTCTTGGTGAGGTACCTCTGTGGTCTCTACAGCTGCTGGATATGCTTAGTCGAATACATCCAAAATGGTGCATTGTACTCCATGAAGGGTCTGATGACTTAAGAGTAGAGGGCCACCACTACCTCTTTTGATCCTGATGCAAACCCTTTGTTGAGTATGTGGGCCACATAGGATTTCCTAATCACTTTGGCAACATGGTTGTCAAAGGAAAGATGACTATCTACTTGTGTCCCCAGATCCCTTATTACCTTGTCAGTTTTTAGGGGGGTAACACCTATGTGGTAGTTTGTGGGTACTTTGTTTTCACCAAAGGGGATTACTATGCATTCTTTCACATTGAGCTTGAGGCCATGATTCTGACACCACACATCTGTCTCATAGAGTCTGTTCTGGAGAATATTTGTGTCATCCGGGGAATCTATTATGGCAAACACTTTACAGTTCACAGCAAACTTAGTCAACCACAACCCTCATGTGTTGGCATGTACTTTTTAGAAGTCTGTACCAAACAGGAGGGACCCCAGCACTGAACCCTGGGGGACAACAGTTGTTACCGGTGTAGAGTCTGACATGTAGCCAGCAACTCTTAATTTGTGGGATCTATCTGTGAGCCAGTTTGCAATCCATCTTGTGATGTATGGATTCATGCCCAGGTTGGTGAGTTTATCTATGATACCTGACTGGGGAATGGTGTCAAAGGCCTTAGCGAGGTATAGGTAGGCTGTGTGGAGCTCATTTCAATCATTTGTAGCCTGGGTAACTGTCTCAAAGAAATGCACCCAGTTCAGGAGACGTGATCTGCATCTGACTAAGCCAAACTGGGTGTGCTCAACTGTGTGAAAGTTCCCAATGTCTTTATTGTTGACTTCCATTTCCATTGCCTTGCAGATCAGACTCATCAGGCTCATAGAGCGTGAATGCCAAGGGTCTTTTGTGGCCCCACCCCTGTGGAGTGGGTAGAATGTTGCTGTGCAACATTCTATGGGTACATATTCTGTAGAGAGGATGTAGAGAGAGGTGTAGGTATCCTTGATGAATATGGATACATCCCCACCCTATGTGCTATGATCCAGGTCCTGATGCTGGAAGGTAAGGAATGAGTAGTATTCTGGTAGTGCTGGTGTGCTCTCTGGAGCCTTGAAATAGGTTTCTGTTACTGCACAGATATCAACATTCTCCATACTGAGAAGTGCCTCGAGTGTGTGCATCTGGAGGCTGAGACTTCTGGCAATGAGTAACACTTAGCTCACTTTGTGGTTATTTGTGTTGGTTATGGGGTTTGGCTTGTCCTAAGTGACCGGTGTTCCACACCTAAAGTCAATGGCTCATTGGTCCCATCTGACCATAAGCTAGTTACCCTACATATCCACATTCTGGCCCCACCCCTCCATTAAGGAAACCATGTTAAAATATTTCTCCAAAGCCAACTTCATGCTTCTTAAGACAGAAGTGTTGAACTTCAGGACACCCATCCAGATGGGCAATACAGTTACGACTACGGAATCCTTCACAATTGCACTTTATAAGCACTTACGTGAGTGCATGCATCGTGCTATCGCAAACAGAACCATGATGCTATCCTCCAAGAAAAGGAAGCCGATCTGGTAGTCCCCTGCCATAAACAAACTGCACAACAGAAGGAGGAAACTGTTGCAAAAGAGAGTAAAACCCCCATGAGTGGAGGAGCTCCCTGGTCAGCCTCAGTAAGAAGCTGCGATCCCTTCTAAAATCCTCCAAAGCTAGTTACAAAAACAAAATTGCCACTGATTCTAAAGACAACCACAAAGCATTCTATAGCTATGTCAAGAATCACAATGGCAACACTCAGATCTGCTCTGAGTTACAGCACAATGGCACTAAATATACAGATCAAACTGATATTGCCAACATCCTGGCAGATAGGATCAGTGCTAACTTTACCCCACTCTCACCCATGAAAGAGCCCATCTCTATACCGGAAGAATGCAAAGTTGCTGTCATCACGGCTGCACAGGTAAAAACCACTCTCCAAAGCCAGGAACACAGCATCCATGGGACCAGATAACATCCCAGGCTGCATTCTACATGAACTACAGAATTAAACTGGCACCACACCTACGTGCCATGTTCAGTCATAGCCTCACCTCAGGCTTTGTGCCTGCTGAATGGTGCTCAATGATGGTTATCCCACTACACAAGGGGGGAGGGCCACCACGGACCCTGGGAACTAGTGCCCCATTAGCCTGAAGAGCCTGGTCTGCAAGGCCATAGAATGTATCATCATGGAACTTATAAACAAAAAGACATTGGTAATCTCCAAACTCTGGACCACAACCATTTTGGGTTTGTAAAAGGCAGATCATGTCTCCTAAACCTGATAGACTTCTTTGAAGCAGTCACCAAAGCCGTAGACAAGGGTAAGGTGGTTCACACAGCCTATCTAGATCTTGCCAAGGCTTTCAACACCATCCCCCACTCTGGAATTATAGATAAACTCACTAAACTAGGTATAAAATCCCTATGTCACAAGATGGGTTGCCAACTGGCTCACTGATAGAACCCACCCTGTGAAAGTAGCCGACTCCAAGTCTGACTTCAGACCAGTGACAAGTGGAGTACCACAGGGATCAGTCCTGTGTCCTGTCCTGTTTGGTATCTACTTCCCTGAAGTACAGGCTAACACATAAGGTCTTTGGCTAATGAAGTTTCCAGATGACTGCAAACTAGGAGTCATAATCAAAACTACTATCTATGTGGACATCCTACAAAAGGGCCTCACTGAGACAGATGCCTGGTGTTAAAGCCATGGCCTCAAGCTCAATGCCAAAAAGTGCATTGTCATTCTCTTTGGCAAAAACACTGTACCCATGAACTACAACATAGGCGGTAGTATACTTAACACTGAAAGTGTGATAAGAGACCTTGGGACACAGATGGACAGTCGACTCTCCTTTGATAATCACATTGCCAAAATGTTTAGGAATTCCTTCTATGTAGCCCACCTAATCATGAAAGGGTTCACCTCTAGATCAAGAGAGGTCATTGTGTCCCTCTACTCATCACTCAGTAGGCCCATAATAGAGTACAATGCCCCATTTGGTATGTACCTTAATCGGCATATGCAACAGATGGTAAAACCACAGAAGTACCTCACCAAGAGGATCATGGGCCTCAAAGAGATGCCCTATGCAGCTCAACTAAAGAAACTCCAGCTCTACTCAGTTGCTTACTGCCTGCTCAGAGGTGATCTATACCTGACGTATAAGGTCATGTCCAACCTGGAATTAATGGACATGCTCCACCTCAAGAAAACCAAATCTTTTAGAGCCACACACTCCAGTGAATTAAACCTCAGCACAGCAATAAACAGGACATACTGGAGGGATAGATTCCTGTCCCAGAAACTTCCCTCACTCTGGAATAGAATCCCAGTTGATGTTAGGCAGAGCCCCTCGCTGACACCCTTCAAGAGGAATCATGACGAGTGGATGGGAAATTGTAAATTTACTCCTGGGATCACTTCAGTGGCCCTGCTAGACAGAGGCCCAGGAAACTAATTTAAAAGGGAGGCAAAAGCCAACACATTATGGCTAGGCTTATAAATGCCCTTGGGCAGATAGCCTAGTACCTACCTATGAACCTATGAGCCTTGCATAAAAAAGGTAATATGGGGACTGCAAGAGCCTTGGCCAGTATTCAGAAGCATAGGGGTGACAGGTGCAAACCATCTGTAGCGAAGCAACAAGGCTTGTCTATCATGTCATCACAGGCAGACAGAGACTGGATCTCCTTTGAATGACACCAGAAGCTCAGACAATTGTTGAAGTTTATCGTCTTTCTGTTATATTGCAGTATAATGTAGGTGAAGGTAAGATGCTACTCAAGGTCAGGGTCATACCAGCCTGGGCTACAAGATCAAAGAGCTAATATTTATATCTCTTGTCATGTTGTCCTGGGAGGTATGTCCCAGATCATTCACACTGACATGTACAAAGAACACGTCATATATGTAGCTGTTCTGGAGTGATGTAAGTGCTTGTGTTATGTGGCAGATCATAGCACGTGACAGACAACTGACAGTAACCTTCCCCTTGTCCAGCCAAGTGAGTGGAACATCTGTGTGCTTGACTATGAAGTCACCTATTACTAGTGTGTTGGGTATGTTGTTTTGCCTTAGGGCCTGTTGTGAGGCACATTGCTTTGGTGTATTATGTGTTTCCTGGCGTGTGCTTGGAGGTGCATGTTGCTTGCTTGCTTGTCTGCTTAGGAAGACACTCTCTCTTTTTCAGATTAATATTTGTATTCTCCGAGTATGGTAATGTGTTTTAATGTGTGTGTTTTGCTGGTGCTTATATTATAGGTCTATGTGAGACAGTTGTTGTTGTGGTTGTATGACCCTACTCCTCCTGACTGTATTGTCCAGTATTGGGTTGACAGAGCTTAGCCACCAGTTTGAGCCTGTGTGTGCCAGCATGTGGTGCATCAACCCATATATGATATGGTCATGGCCTATGCATACAGTACACTCACAATACACCTAGTATAATAAGCCTGCTGAGGTTAGCAAATGTGAAAAAAAACTTTGGGCAAACGTTCAGCAAGTAATGTCTGTATTGCACCCTGTAACTTCATATTGCTTGCTGAAGTGTAAAGACATACTTAGTTTGGATTAAGAACAGCACACTTGCCAACTGTGTGTGTGTGTCTGTCTGTCTCTCCCTGGGGAGAGAGCAACCTTTATGGAGACTACTCACATCCCTTAAAAGTGGTATACTCATCTTTGTCAGGTCTCATGATGCCACCATCCTAAAAATATACATGTGGAAAGAAGAAATCCAAGTAGCATATGTAGTGTGTCGTGTAAATGTGTGCTGCGGTAGTATCATTGTGTAGGTAGGTAGTGGTTTGAATCCTGCACTTGCTAGCTTTGTGTGTGTGTTTTCCTGGGAAAAATCACCCTTTTTGGAGACTACTCACACTCCTTAAAAGTGGTATGCTCATCTTTGTCAAGTCTCATGACATCATCATCCTACAAATATACCTGTGGAAAAAAGAAATTCCACTAACATGTATAGCATGTTGTGTAAATTTGTGTTGTTGTAGTGTCATAATGTAGTTAAGTAGGAGTTTGCATCCTGCATTTGCCAACTTTGTGTGTGCCTTTCTCTGGGAAGGAGCAACCTTTTTGGAGACTACTCACACCCCTTAAAAGTGGTATACTCATCTTTGTCAAGTCTCATGATGTCACCATCCTACAAATAAACCTGTGGATATATAAAATTCCAGTAACGTGTAAAGTGTGTTGTGTAACTGCATACTGTTGTAGTATCATAATGTAGATAGGTAAGAGTTCAAATCCTGTGTCTCTGTGGGGAGGAGCAACCTCTTTGGAGACTACTCAGACACCTTAATAGTGGTATACTCATCTTTGACAAATCTGATGATGTCACCATCCTACAAATATACCTGTGGAAAGGTGAAATCTCAGTATTGTATATAGCGTGTTGTGTAAATGCATACTGCTGGAGTATCGTTAAGTAGGGTTTTGAATTTTGCATTTGCCAGCTGTGTGTGTGTGTGTATCTCCTTGGGGAGGAGCAACCTTTTTGGACACTACTCACACACCTTAAAAGTGGTATACTCATCTTTGACAAATCTGATGATGTCACCATCCTACAAATATACGTGTGGAAAAGTGAAATCCCCAGTAATATATATATAGTGCGTCATGTAAATGCATACTGCTGTAGTATCATAATGTAGTAGGAAGGAGTTTGAATCTCGCACTTACTGACTGTGGGTGTGTGTGTGCTCCAGGTGTGTCACACCGTTGGCCGATATAGAGTGGATTTTGATTTTTCTAGTGTATGGTATATCACAATGACAATTGTATGTGCATTACACATGTAAGGTAGCTGTGGGGCAAATCCATATACATACATGTGACCTCAATTAATTCATAGGTGGGTACTCTGCTTTCTCCATGAATGCATCTGTTATCTTTGCCAGAGCGTGCTGATGCTTTCCAGACCTTAGGTCACTTCTGTATGCTTGTGACAAGCTTAGCCACTGCAGTGATCCCTGGGCTATGTCTTCCATTTCACATCCACTCATCACGGTTTCTATTGAAGAGTGTGAGTGAAGGTTTATGCTTGAGGTATATTTGAAACCTGTTCCAAAGCAAGCAAAGTCTGGCAAAGATGACTAATCATTATAGGCGTGCAACAACCTCTGTGGATCTGGATGCAAACCCTTTATTGCTTATGTGCTCCACAGAGGGATTTCCAAATCCCTTTGGTAATGTGATTATCAAAGGAGAGATGACTTAACACATGGCTCTATATATATATATATATATATATATATATATATATATATATATATATATATATATATACATTAGTACCTGTTCCACATTTTGGGTGCAACTGTCTATGTGGTACTGTGGGGATACTTTGTTTTCTAAAAGTGGATAACTATGCTTTCTTTGGCTTATAGCTTTAAAGCATGAGTTTGACACCAGGTATCTGTCTGTCTGATACCCTTTTGGAGGATGTGTGTGTCATCTGGAGAATAAAGTATAGCCCACAGTATGCATTGTTATCAAACGTGGGTAGACATATCCCTGCTGTGTTTGCTTGTACCTAAGAAAGCTATATGCCAAACAGGAGTGGTCCCAGGACTGAGCTCAGGTGAATACCACTTGTTAGTGGCATAGAATAGTACATGGAGGCTGCAAATGTTACTGTGTGTCCTACATCTGTGCGTCAGTTGTCAAGCCATCATCTAACAATCATTTATGGTCAGTCTGTTGAGCTTATGTATAATACCAGTATGTGGGATGGGTATGAATTGCTGGAGAGCTATAGCTTGGCTGTGTTGACCTCCCCTCCCTCACCTATAGCCTTGTTGACTGGCTTGAAGTCTACTAGGTGTAGGAGCCATGACTTGGCCTTTAGAGAACCTAAATGGGTATGGTGCAGTGTTTCCAGGTTCATAATTTCTCTGCTAATGAGTTCCATAATGCTGTGCTCCATAGCCTTCCAGATAATATTTGTCTGGTTTATAGGGTGAGAGTTTCCAGGACCTGTTGTAGTTCTACCCTTAATCAATTTATGTTAACATTTGCACTGGGTGTGATGAGGGTGGACAGGTTTAAGAATAAGAATATTAGAGGGTCAGGCCAGGTTTGAAGGTTAGTAGACCAAGCCAGATAGGCAGGAATAAGTTGGTTTGTACATGTGCTGAGGAGGGATGCAGAGTATATTGTGAAATAGATGCTAAGGATGAAGCCGCCAGGTAACAGGAAAAGAGGAATGCCTAAGATGAGGTTTATGGCTGTGGTGAGAGAGGACATGCATGTGGATGGTGTGACAATGCAAGATGCAGAGGGAGGAAGAAATGGAAACAGATGATGTAGTGTGGTGACCCCTAATGGGAGCATCCAAAAGGAGAAGAAGAAGAAGAAGACATTGTAGCTCAACCCTTGTGGACTGTGAACACCATTACCATATGTCATTCCACAAGTATGTAACCTGTATAGAGGCTGCATCTTGACAGGGCATTTAGGTGAGTGGTGACTTCATATGTCAGCTTGTGTATGACACAGACAGAGACACTGTCCAGTACCATTGCCACTGTGGTGTGCACTTTGTTAAAGAGATGTTTTAACTAGAGTATCTGTGAATTATCAGGTTTTACATTATTCAGGTCTGGAAATGTGGCCCTTGTGTAATGACAGGGTGGTGAAATCCACATTCAAACTGTCTGACAAGGAAATGGTAATGTCAGTCAGATAAGTGCACTTTGTGACCATTTACATTAACTGTGACCCAATTTGAGATTTCCCCTGTAGATTATGAACAACACTAAAGAAAGCTTTAGTGTTGTATTTGGAATCCTTGCCATTTTGCATTTTGAAGCTTGCCTTGTATGTTTATTGAGGGATTGTATTTTCCCAATGATACTGACCAGAGAGGTTATCCCTTCTTGGTATGTAACTCTTTTTTTTGGTACAACTTCACACCTTCTATTATATATTTAGTTTATGGCTGGGGTCCATGAGACTGACACACTTTTACTGTATAAGTGAGAATTTCTTGTGTTTGTGATAGCACGGTCCATGCAACCCTGTAGGTGAACAGTGTGCATTAATAAAGGATTATGCAGCTGGGACAGTGTTAACCTTAGTAATGTAAACCAATGACATATAGCAACAACAGCATCACCCACAGCACAGTGTCAACCCAACCTATGTCATACACACACACATGCATACTCAAGTTCCAAAATGTGTGTAGTACAATACATACTGGCCACCAATAGAAACTATGGAGTGTTAACACTGGCCAATACAGGGCATGTCACCCTGCCCATGTGTCCAATATGCACTTACATGAAGACAGTGCACCTCCACCATGTTCACAAATGTACACCTGCAAACATGTGCTGCACACATCCCACACTTACTGTCCACTGTATAACACATGCTGACACAACTACACACATCAGCCAAGTGGCACATGGGCAAACAAAACACAATTGGAATAAACACAGGTGGAAACAATACAACATTGCTAATTACAGCTTTAATGCAACAACTACACCTTCAAGGATATCATTACACTTTACTGCTGACAACATGCTATACATTCAACCATTGCTATACTTTATTAAAGTCACCCTGTGCATCAAAGGGCCCCACCAGAGCCGGGG